>NW_024871402.1:0-110000 GCF_019054845.1 Dipodomys spectabilis | reverse complement strand
GCCTGCTAGGCCGGCAGGACGACCTCTGTGCCCAGCTCTTCACGCTCAGCTGACCCCAGCCACCACTCCATCCCCACCCAAATAAATGGCTTCTATAGAAGAGTGTCGTGGAGAGAGAGGGCCTTGGGAGGGTCTGGTTTTCGCAAGCCAGTCTGTAGCCCTGTGAGGCAGGAAAGGGCTGCACGGGTCTTCGGCTTTCGCATGGCCTGGTGCAGGCAGGGAGGCAGGCCCTAGAGGATCACTTGAGCCCAGCCTGGGAAGTGCCCAGTCCTAACTAACTCAATTCCAGGCACTGCCAGTGTGTTGGTGTGTTCTGCAAGGCCCCGAGGTGCCCCTTTGTTGGTGGAATTTGGGCTTCAGCAGATCTGTGACTTGCCCTCTTTCCCTCACCAAACACTAGCCATGGCAGAGGGTCCCGAAAGAAGGTAAACTGCTGTTGTCTGTAAACAGCTGAGCCTCTGGCATTCAGCTATAGCAGACAGCAGATCAAGAAGCTTTCCATTCCACAGCTTAGTTCTCTTACTAGACCGGTTCTTTTTGGGGGGTGCAGGGTGGGGGGGGGGCTATGGAGGAGGACAGGATCTTATTAAGTAGTCCAGGTTGGGTTCAAACTAGCAATTCTTCTGTCTCAGCCTCTCAAATGATGGGATCATACCACATCTGGCTTGATTAGGACAGGACTTACTGAGCACCTGTTATGCGCCTGGGAGGGTGTCTCTTGTACCTTGGTATGGAAAAGGACAAAGCCATGCAAACGGCTCTCCTCATGCTCTCGCCTCCCTCCACTTCTCCCACAGGAGGCGAATGTGGGTCATACTTAGGAGTGGAGAATACACCTAGAGAGATGTGGAGAAGACCGCCCGGTAATAAGGAGCACTCGAGCACTTAGTTGACATTTAGCAAATTAACGGTAGAAAATGAGATGTCAGTGGCGTCTTTGCAGCATGCAGCCTGTGTTGAGAGCTGCAGCGCACCCCGCTGACCGAGTCACACGCTTGGCGGAGGAGCGCCACGCCCCCCTGCCCTTCTGCACCGCACGGGCCTCACCTCTGGGCTGGCGCCTGTGTGAAGGTAGTGGCTTTGACCTCTGACAGCACAGCTCTGCCCCAAGCTGGGCAGGTGATCAGTTCTCCACCTGCATGGATGCCCTAGGCTGTTAGGTGGTTGTTTCTGCACCTGTGTGGATGCCCTAATACTTCTGGCCCATGAGCTGCAGCTCTGAAATGTTCACGCATGAGTGCCTAGCGCAGGCTGCATCATCCTGTTCACCTCTCCATTGTCCCTCCTCTGTCCCTTTTCTCTCCCCAGCCTGCTTTCTTAGCCAGGGGCTTCCTGACGTGCCATCCTGGCAGATGGAGGCATATCAGGCTTATTTGTTCCTGGTTTTGACCCTGTGCCTTGTGCATTCCATTAGCCAGGCGTTACTGAGCTGTCCAGAGCAGGAGCAGGGCCTGGAATACGATGTCTGTTCTCTTAACAGACATTGGCTTCCAGCACTAAGTCCGGCAGAGCAGAGACCCTCTGCTCAGGACACTGCTGCCATCCCAGCGTGACCCCATCTGACCCTCTCCAGGATGTCCTGCCTGTTTTCACTGTGGCTGTGTCCACATTAATCATGACCGAGATCTAAGTTCACACCCTTCCCAGTGCCAGCCATTTCCCTCTCCCCCTGGTTACCTCTCCACGCCTGCCTGGTGTTTTATCTTTCTTTGTATCAGTTTTCCTCTCATCCTTCAGTCTTGACACTTCTGTGCTAAGCTGATCATAATTCTGCCTGTCAGGTTCTGAGTCTGGCTTCTGCAGGTGGTTTTCTTAGGGTGATTCTTCCTGTCTTTTTTTTTTTTTTGGTCATGAGACTTGAACTCTGGGCCTGAGCATTATCCCTCAGCTCTTCAGCTCAAGATCAGCACTCTACCACTTGAGCCACAGTGCCAGTTCTGGTTTTCTGAGTGGTTTATTGGAGATAAGAGTCTCACCTTTCCTGCCCAGGCTGGCTTTGAACCATGATCCTCAGATCTCAGCTGAGTAGCTCGGGTTAGGCGTGAGCCACTGACGCCCCGGCCCTCGTCCTCTGTCTTTGTGAGCACTTCCTTTCCCTCCCAGCTGCCCTCTCCTCCGGCGTCCCTGCCTCTGCCATTTCCATGGCTATCAGGAAGGACATCTGCTATAGGGACTCAGAAGCGGAGGAGAGGAGAGAGCTGGACCCCACTGAACTTCAGCCTCTGGAGAGGAGGACTCAGCTTTGCATTTATCACCTCAGGGCCCTGGATACACAAGAGCAAATCCATCTGGAGTGAGCAGTTGGCCTGGGGCCTGGCTGGCTGGAGGCTCAGCCAGGAAGAAATCTCACTTTAGCTGATTTGTACTAGCACAGATAAGCCATTTAATTTAATTTTTAACATGATTATCAGATGCCTTAAAAAGCAAGAAGAAATAACGAACGAGGTTTCTCCACTTATTTTCCCCTGGGCTGTTAACCAGGCTACTTGTCAAGGTTGTCAGCTTAATTAGCTTTGGTCATTTGGGGATGCTGTTCTCATCAGCTTGAGAGACAGCCTGAAGCTGCTGGACCCTCAGGCCTGGAGCCCTGCAGCTGAGTGCAGAGGGCCGCAGGCAGCTTCTGTGTGTCTGTGGGGAGGGGCTCAGGCAGCTTCTGTGTGTCTGTCTGTGGGGAGTGGCTCAGGCAGCTTCTGTGTGTCTGGAGGGGTGCAGGCAGCTTCTGGGGGTTGGGGAAATGGGACTCCCCAGGCCCTGTCTGGGAGGAGGCAGGAGAACTCCCTGGGTCTGAGCTTGGCTCTGCTCCACTGCAGAGCCAGATGCTTCTGCAGAAAGAGGGTGCCACATTGCTGTCTCCCCAAACTCCTACAGCGCCCCAGACAGGGCAGAGTTCGTGTGAGCAAGAGGGTAAGTTGGAGCAGGGGCTCTGGTCCTATCAATGACGTCCTTGAAAGGGTGGGGGACACAGAAGCCACAGAGGACGGAGGCTCAGGTACTGCAGCACCAGCCAAAGCGAGCCACGCCAGAGCTGGGAGGGTCGGGGGTCACAGGGCCCTGCCCTGTCCGTACCTTGACTTAGAATCCCAGTTTCTGAGCTTGGAGAGATGGTAGATTCTTTCTTCTCCCCTCTCCCTTTTCCTCCTTCCCATTGTCTGTATCTCCTTTGTGCTGCCATCCCAGGCCTGGGCACTACCCCTTAGCGTTTTTTTGCTCAAGGCTAGTGCTCTACCACTGGAGCCACAGCCCCGTTTGGCAGCTCTGAGTGAGGCCTGTGGACTGTTCTGCATCTCCAGTGTTGCCAGTGCTGTTTCTTCTGTGTTTCTCCTCTTTTATCCTCTCCATCTCTTGCTTTCCTTTTTTTTCTCCCCAGGTTGGCTTCGATACAGAGCACATCTGACTGTATTGTTTAATTGTTTTCTATTTCTGTGGTACTGGGGTTTGAGTTCAGGGCCTTGTGCTTGTAGGCTGGCCCCAGTGGGGTGTGTCCCCGGAGTCAGAACCCGTGGGGGCATCCTGCTGGCCACGGGCCTGCCCGGCACCGCACTGTGCAGACCCTGTGGCTGTGAGGAGCCCACCCAAGCCCACCTCCCTCTCCCCAGCTGCTGGCTGAGGCTCCTCAGGATTCTTGGGAAATTGCCAGGGCTGAGTACCCACAAACAAGCAGGTGAGGGCTGTCGGGTTGGGTAGAAAGTCAGGAGCACCTGTGAGCAGGTCTCAGGAGGCAGAATTGGGGACAGTTAGACCAGAAGAAGGCATTTCTGAGACATGGCATGGGGATGCTGGGGCAGGAAGCGGGCACAGGGTCCCAGGAGACGCTCAGAGGCTGGCTGTGGCTCATGCTCCTGGATGTGCGTCCTACATCTCCCTCCCCCCAGGATGAGAATGAGCCAAGCATGCGCCTGAAGCCGGCCAGGGCCTTGTTTCCATCCTCCTCCTGCTCTTGCTGGGCCCGTGAGCCCAGCAGCCCCAGGCCTGTTCTCCCAGTGGGGCACACGCTTCTGGCCCCATGCTGCTGCACCAGCCTCGTCTCTTAAGGTTCGTGCTGTGGTACCTGACCCGCAGCTTGAGCACACATGACTGAAAAGTTCTGGAAGGGCCCTGAGCTACGAGGATGGTTGCCATGGAGCCCAGGGCCAGGGAACTTCTGGAGGCACAAGAGCCAGGGTGGCCAGCACCCAGGCTGCGGCCCCCAGACCGCTCACCCCCAGCCAGCCAACGCCTGGCAAGGTCAGCCCTCCTGGCCCAGCAGACATCGGTGAGCGTTTTCCTGGAAGGCCATAGAAAAGCTTTTAGCTTTGCCAGCAACATCTCAACTCTGCAGCCACAGACACCATGCCAACAGTGGGAGTGGCTGTTTGCCAATAAAACTTTATTTATAAAAACAGGCGAGGTGCTGGGGGCATTGCTTGCTGACCCCTGCTGCAGGGACAGCAGAGCAACAAGAGAGCCAGGGCCTAGGATGGGGTGGGCTTGCCTGGCAGTGGCCAGCCTTGACCCCCACGAAGACAGGTATGACTGTCTGCCGCTTAACTGCTGCCATCTGTCCCCCACTAGCCATTCCTAAATGTGTGACCAGGGCAGACATGGTCTCCTCACCTCTAACCAGACCACAGGGCCGCTCTGGTCCGGCGATGGTAAGTGGGCCAGGAAGGGACTGCCAGTCGGGAGGTGTTGGCCGGCTGGGTGGAAGGGGCGTCTGGTGCAAAGACGCTGCCTGGCCTCGGCTCTGGGCAGCAGGGATGGCACTGTGGGGGTATGTACAGGGAACTGGCACATGCGGGAGGCGGCTGTCCGGTGGCCTGTCTGGGAACACCATAGAAAAGGCACGTGGTTCGGCATTGGCGTGCTCTGTCTCAGATCTCCTGTCCCAGGAGACGCTGCTCCCGGCCTGGGGCCGATGCCACCGGCTGCTTGGCTTCCACGGTCCTGGGAGACAGGGCCCAGCCCCGCTCTTGGTCTGTAGGGTCTGCAGAGACAGGTGCCCACCCATGCCCCCGCCCAGGTCCACAGGGCTCTGCGCTGGGTGGAGAAGGAAGGGTCAGTGCCGTCCATGCTTGATCCAGTTTCTGATCATCCACTTCTGTCCTGAGCACCTCTGCACCACCAGCCGCAGCCCGAAGTTGGCGTCCTTGGACATTTCCACCTCCAGGCACCGGCCAGTGTCACGACTCACAATGGGACCGCTCTGCGGAGAAGCTGAGCTGGCACGGAAGCTCACCTTCCGGACAAGAGGCCACCGTGCCAGCCCCGCCCGGCCCCGCGCTGCCATCACAGCATCCTAGGGACCCTGTCCTCTGGTCTGTCTAGTCAGGCCCTGCTGCAAGCCTGCCCTGCTCCCCGTTCTCTGGTCCACAGACACTCCAGAGTGGCCCAGGCCTGGAGACCGGCCTTCCCCCTGGGGCTCCTCAGCACCTTTGGTCACCAACGGCCTGGCCCAGGCCCCTGGGGACCCCAGCGGCAATGGAGGTGGAACTCCAGAAACCCAAGCAAGCAAAGTGGCGGCTCACGCCACAGCTGAGGAGCATGCTGCCCTCCAGGACAGTGGACCCACTCCTGACTGCCAAATACTGCCCCAGGGAAGTCGGGCAGGGGACGGGGACACTCAGAGGACACACCTGGCTGCCCTCATTCTGCCAGCCTGACTGGATGGAGAAAGATGGGCAAGACTGGTCCTGAGTATGGCAAGGCAGTGCGTAGCCCAGCCATGGAGGGAAGGGAGGAGGGCAGCCTGCCAGCAGTCTCTCCCCCTCCCTCTCTCCCCCTCCCTCTCTCCTTCCTCCCACTCTCCTCAATTGCATTCCACCACACCCTCCTTGCCAAGACAGACCAAAATCTCCAGCTTTAAACAGCCATGGGGCTGATGTGGGCGCTGCCCTGCGCCCTGCGCCCTGCCCCCCACCCCCCGCCCCCTCCACGCTGCCCTGCTGCCACTCCACCAGCTAGCCCCCAGGGCAGCGGTGCCTCCTGCCTCAGCACCCCACCCACTGACCTGGGTGAAGTCCCACAGCCGCTGGCTGGGCCTGGCTACATCCTCACATCTCTTCAGGGTGGGCGTGCGGCCCCTGCCGTCATCCACCAGACACTTGGAGTCGGGCAGAAAGGCGGTGGAGCCCAGGGGTCCCAGCTGGAGGAGGCCGTCCGCGCTGTACCGCACCAGCTGAGGGGCAGCGGGAGCGGTGAGTGGCCACCCACCAGGCCTGGCTGACCCAGGGTGAAGAAAGGCGCTCGCATGGGACCCTGGTGTGTGTTGGAGGCTTTACCTGGGGATGCCGTAGCGGACCACCAGGGTGGCGGGGCTGAGGGACAGGATGGGCACTGCCCAGGCTCGGGATGCCGGCCGGCCCTCAGCTGTTGGGAAATGGAGCTACTACACACAGGGAGACCTGGCAGGGCACAGGAGCCCAGGCCACCTACCCCTGACTCAGCCTAGGGCTCGAGATGCTGGAATGGCAGGGAACACCCCAGCCCCAGCCTCAGAAAGTTCCGGAATAAGAAGGAGCCTTGCTCTAGACCACGGTGGACGGCTCCCACTCCTGAGCACGGTCGGCAGCGTCCCACGCCTCCCTGTGTGCCTGCCGGAGCCCAGCGGGGGTGGCGCAGGGAGGTGCCCACCTGGGAGGACATGCCGTGACAGGGGTAGAGGATGGCCCGGTCATCGTCTTCTGCCCCCTGGTCCAGGCAGTAGCCCGTGGCCTTGCTGTTTCTCACCTGCAAACAGGAGAAGCCTCGGGTCACTTGGTGTGGGCCTTCGGGATCCCTGCCTTGGGTGGGGGACCTGCGCTGTGCCTGCCTGGTGCTGTCCTGAGGGACAGGCCACCCTGGGGGGGGTCTGCCCAGGGGAGGGGAGGAGTGAGGGACGGGGAGGGAGTGGAATGGGGTGGGGGAAGAGCGGTTGCCATAGAGAGGGGAAGAGATGAGGCGCACTTGTGTAGTGTGCGTGTGGACTTGTGTACTCTACATGCATGTGGACTTGTATACTCTACATGCATGTGGACTTGTGTACTCTACATGCATGTGAACTTGTTTACATGCATGTGGACTTGTATACCCTACATGCATGTGGACTTGTATACTCTACATGCATGTGGACTTGTGTACTCTACATGCATGTGGACTTGTGTACTCTACATGCATGTGTGGACTTGTGTACTCTACATGCATGTGTGTGGTGTGTGTAATCTACATGCATGTGTGTGGTGTGTGTAATCTACATACCCATGTGTGGACTTGTGTACTCTACATGCGTGTGGACTTGTGTACTCTACATGAATGTGGACTTGTGTGCTCTACATGCATGTGGACTTGTGTACTCTACATGCATGTGGACTTGTATACTCTACATGCATGTGGACTTGTGTACTCTACATGCATGTGGACTTGTGTACTCTACATGCATGTGGACTTGTGTACTCTACATGCATGTGTGGACTTGTATACTCTACATGCATGTGGACTTGTATACTCTACATGCATGTGGACTTGTATACTCTACATGCATGTGGACTTGTGTACTCTACATGCATGTGTGGACTTGTGTACTCTACATGCAAGTGTGGACTTGTATACTCTACATGCATGTGGACTTGTATACTCTACATGCATGTGGACTTGTGTACTCTACATGCATGTGGACTTGTGTACTCTACATGCATGTGGACTTGTGTACTCTATATGCATGTGGACTTGTATACTCTACATGCATGTGGACTTGTATACCCTACATGCATGTGTGGACTTGTGTATACTCTACATGCATGTGGACTTGTGTACTCTACATGCATGTGGACTTGTGTACTCTACATGCATGTGGACTTGTGTACTCTACATGCATGTGGACTTGTGTACTCTATATGCATGTGGACTTGTATACTCTACATGCATGTGGACTTGTATACCCTACATGCATGTGTGGACTTGTGTATACTCTACATGCATGTGGACTTGTGTACTCTACATGCATGTGTGGACTTGTGTACTCTACATGCATGTGGACTTGTGTACTCTACATGCATGTGTGGACTTGTATACTCTACATGCATGTGGACTTGTGTACTCTACATGCAAGTGTGGACTTGTGTATACTCTACATGCATGTGGACTTGTGTACTCTGCATGCATGTGGACTTGTGTACTCTACATGCATGTGGACTTGTGTACTCTACATGCATGTGGACTTGTGTACTCTGCATGCATGTGTGGACTTGTATACTCTACATGCAAGTGTGGACTTGTGTACTCTACATGCATGTGGACTTGCGTACTCTGCATGCATGTGGACTTGCGTACTCTGCATGCATGTGTGGACTTGTATACTCCACATGCAAGTGTGGACTTGTGTACTCTACATGCATGTGGACTTGTGTACTCTACATGCATGTGGACTTGTGTACTCTACATGCATGTGGACTTGTGTACTCTACATGCATGTGGACTTGTGTACTCTGCATGCATGTGTGGACTTGTATACTCTACATGCAAGTGTGGACTTGTGTACTCTACATGCATGTGGACTTGTGTACTCTACATGCATGTGTGGACTTGTATACTCTACATGCATGTGGACTTGTGTACTCTACATGCATGTGGACTTGTGTACCCTACATGCATGTGGACCTGTGTACCCTACATGCATGTGGACTTGTGTACTCTACATGCATGTGGACTTGTATACTCTACATGCATGTGTGGACTTGTGTATACTCTGCATGCATGTGGACTTGTGTACTCTACATGCATGTGTGGACTTGTGTACTCTACATGAATGTGGACTTGTATACTCTACATGCATGTGGACTTGTGTACTCTACATGCATGTGTGGACTTGTATACTCTACATGCATGTGGACCTGTATACCCTACATGCATGTGTGGACTTGTGTACTCTACATGCATGTGGACTTGTGTACTCTACATGCGTGTGGACTTGTGTACTCTACATGCATGTGTGGACTTGTGTACTCTACATGCATGTGGACTTGTATACTCTACATGCGTGTGGACTTGTATACTCTACATGCATGTGGACTTGTGTACTCTACATGCATGTGGACTTGTGTACTCTACATGCATGTGGACTTGTATACTCTACATGCATGGGGACTTGTGTACTCTACATGCATGTGGACTTGTATACTGTACATGAATGTGTGGACTTGTGTACTCTACATGCATGTGTGTGGTGTGTGTAATCTACATACCCATGTGTGGACTTGTGTACTCTACATGAATGTGTGTGGTGTGTGTAATCTACATACCCATGTGTGGACTTGTGTACTCTACATGCATGTGGACTTGTGTACTCTACATGCATGTGGACTTGTGTACTCTACATACATGTGGACTTGTATACTCTACATGCATGTGGACTTGTGTACTCTACATGTATGTGGACTTGTGTACTCTACATGCATTGTGTTGTCCTTGTGTACTCTACATGCATGTGGACTTGTGTACTCTACATGCATGTGGACTTGTATACTCTACATGCATTGTGTGGCATGTGTAATCTACATACATGTGTGTGGACTTGTGTAGCCTGTGTGCATGCATGTGTAATTGTGTAGTCTGTGTGCATGTATGTGGAATTGTGTAATCTACATACCTGTGTGTGGAGTTGTGTAGTCTGTGTGCATGCATGTGGAATTGTGTAGTCTGTGTACATGTGTGTTGCTTGTGTAATCTACATACATGTGCAGTCTACATCTATGTGGACTTGTGTAGTCTGCATGCATGCATGTGGACTTGTGTCATCTACATACATGTGTGTGGGCTTGTGTAGTCTGTGTGCATGCATGTGGACTTGTGTAATCTGGGTGCATGTGTGTGGCTTGTGTAATCTACATACTTGTGTGTGGACTTGTGTAGTCTGCGTGCATGTGTGTGGACTTGTGTAGTCTGCGTACATGCATGTGGACTTGTGTAGTCTGTGTGCATGTGCGTGGACCTGTGTGGTATGTGTGCATGTGTGTGGACCTGTGTGGTATGTGTGCATGTGTGTGGACTTGTGTAGTCTGTGTGCATGTGTGTGGACTTGTGTGGTGTGTGTGCATGTGTGTGGCTGGTGTAATCTATATGCATGTGAGTGGACTTGTGTGGTCTGTGTGCATGTGGACTTGTGCAATCTGCATGCATGTAGACTTGTGTAGTCTGCATGCGTGTGTGTGGCTTGTGTAGTCTGCGTGTATGCCTGTGCACTGTGCAGTCAGCTCACAGTTCAGGCTGGGGGTTTGGCAGGCAGAGCTGGCACAGAGCCTGGCTCCAGACCACGTTTGGTGGTTCCTGGGGAAGCCCTGTATGGAGGGAACAGGAGTGGATGCGTTGGCCAGGAGCCCCAGGGAGCATCTGTGAGCACTGCCCTCCAGGCTTCCTTCCTTCTGGCCGTCCCTAGTGCTGGCCAGGGCAGAGCGCACCTCTTACCCAGAGACAGAGCAGAGGGGCGCTGGGGAGAGGAGGCGCAGCCCACTGCCATTGGGGGGCTCCTTGCACCAGCATAGACCTGAGGGGTGCAGGAAAGCAGTAGCCACCCCCTGGCTTTGGAGGGAGCCCTGTGAAGCTGTGCAGGTGGGTCTGTATAGCTGGTGTGTCTGCCCTCCTGTGTGTCACAGGTGTCCATGTATGTGCTTCTGAGGGCACATGGGTTACATGTATTGTGGTACACAATCATGGCTACACAGTGCATGATTGTGTGCACACATGCTCACATGCCATGACCTGTTCCTCTGTGTAGCTGGGATTACAGGGATGAGGCCTTGTGCCCAGCCAGGAGATGCTTTGATTGGCACTCAGGATGAGTGCATGTGTATGGACATGCATATCTGAATGCATGTCTATACACAATCCTGTATTTGTGCGTGTGTGTGTGTATATATATATATATATATATGTATGTATGTATACGCATCTTGGTGTGGTGTTGAGGTGGGTATTGGGGTGTGGGTGTTGGGGTACGAGTGTTGGGGTATAGGTGTGGGGATGCAGGTGTGGGGATGTGGTGCTGGGGTGTGGGTTCTGGTGGGTGTTGTATGGGTGTGGTGGGGATGTGGTGCTGGGTGTTGTATGGGTGTGGTGCTGGGGTGTGGGTTTTGGTGGGTGTTGTATGGGTGTGGTGGGGTGTGGCGCTGGGGTGTGGGTTCTGGTGGGTGTTGTATGGGTGTGGTGGGGTGTGGTGCTGGGGTGTGGGTTCTGGTGGGTGTTGTATGGGTGTGGTGGGGATGTGGTGCTGGGTGTTGTATGGGTGTGGTGGGGTGTGGTGCTGGGGTGTGGGTTCTGGTGGGTGTTGTATGGGTGTGGTGGGGATGTGGTGCTGGGTGTTGTATGGGTGTGGTGGGGTGTGGTGCTGGGGTGTGGGTTTTGGTGGGTGTTGTATGGGTGTGGTGGGGTGTGGTGCTGGGGTGTGGGTTCTGGTGGGTGTTGTATGGGTGTGGTGGGGATGTGGTGCTGGGTGTTGTATGGGTGTGGTGGGGTGTGGGTGCTGGGGTGTGGGTTCTGGTGGGTACTGAGGTGTAGGTGTGGGTGCTGGGGTGTGGGGATGTGGTGCTGGGGTGGGTGTTGGTTTGGGGGATGGGTGTTGGAGTGCAGGTGTTCAAGTGTGCGTGTCTGAAGGGTGCAGATGTCTGCCTCTTGGAGGAAAGCCCACCCACCCCAGCAGGATCTCTGGTGCAGGCGGTACCTCTCCGTACGTGAGGGTGTTGTTGTAGATCCTCATCTCGGGGTACACGTTCTCTAGGTACCACTTGAAGCTGCGGCACTTCAGCCTCTGGCGCAGGGCCAGCCTCTCAGACACGTCCCCAAAGTCCACCCCGGGGTTCTGTGGGGTAGAAGCAGGGACAGGTGGAGTGCTGCGCATCGCAGCTCAGGTCTCCTCCCTACAGCAGCCCCCGGCCGCCTGGGGTGCCGAGACTGCATCCTGATCCCATCTTATGTGTGTGCACACGCTGCCCTCCTGAGGGGCCCTGGGTGCTGGCTTCTCCTTCCTGGCCTGTGTTCCTTGGGTTGATCTTGAGGGGCCGAGAACCAATCTCATGGGCAATCAATGCGCCCACACAGAGTCCCAGTGCGGACTCCAGACCCTGGGGCTGGGCAGAGTCCTGGGAGAGCTGAGTGGTCAGATCCCAGGAGGGAGGGCCTTGGGAGCTCACACTTGGCCGCTCCGGGAGCCTGCCTGCTACCGCCTTGCCCTTGGCTATTTTAATCAGTCCTAGGAGCCCCGAGCTGGCCTTGCTGAGTGCTCCGTCTTCCTGGTGAATCATGGGACCTAAGGGTGAGGAGGCCTGCAGAGAGGCCCCGTCCCCTCTCCCCGGGCTCAGGTTTCTTACAGCCTGGGGACAGGGGTGGCACTTAAGCCTGGGCTCCCAAAGTAAGTCTGTTTCAAAAACCAAACCAGGCCAGTGGTTCACACCTGTAATCCCAGCTACACAAGAAGCTGAGATCTCGGTTCAAGGCCAGTCCAGGCAGGAAAGTCCATGAGACTCTTATCTCCAATGAACCACCAGAAAACTGGAAGTGGTGCTGTGGCTCAGGTGGTAGAGTGCTAGCCTTGAGCTTAAGAGCTGAGGGACAGCGCCCAGGCCCAGAGTTCAGGCCCCACAACCAACAACAACAAAACAAAACAAAAAAACAAACAAACCACACGCGCGTGCACGCACTGGGTCAGGCTGTACGGCCTTCCCTGTGGCTGAGGCCCCAGGCCCAGCATAGCTGCCTGCAGGGTGCCGAGGAGAGGCTCTGCGGCCATGGCCAGCCACGGCTGCCCTCAGCTTCTCTGAGCGTGGAGGTGGCCGCCCTTTCCTGCCCCATCCTCCTGGCCCAGAGGCCCTGGCGTTGACTCCCCATGCCTCCGCCCCTCCCCGCTGGGCACCGGCTTACGGTCATGGGGATGTTCCAGGCCATATACACGTGGGACTTGAAGTCGTCCATCCACACCTCTGCGGCCCGCAGGGCGTTGCGCTTGGCGTAGTAGTCGATGTCGTTGTTGTAGGGCTTCTTGCTGCGCTCGATGTGTGCCACGCGAGAGCAGGGCAGCACTTCCATGCTGCCGCCGCACTGCCACACCTGGGGGCGGGACCCGGTGAGGCCCAGACAGCCCTGCCTCGGTCAGGGGGTGGAGGTGGGGGTCGGGGGACGCCCGTGCCTTCCTCAGGGACGATGCCCTGGGGGGGGCACAGGCTGCGTGCGAGCCTTCTCCCCTTTGGGGTTCCCTGCCAAGACTGATTTCTCTTGCGTGTTTTGTGACCATGGATCCTTTGCCTCCACCCACCCCATGGCTACGTCCCCTCCAGCCTCAGGGGTCTGTGCAGCTGCCTCTGCCCCAGGACCACGGCCCCCGTGACAGCAGGGCCACTGTCTGCACGTGCCCCGTCCCCAGATCCCATCCAACAGCCAGGCCTAAGGAGAATCTGCGCCAACCACCGCACCCCTCCCTGCCGGACCCCGCACAGACCTGGGCCTCACGGCCTGGTGTCCCACACCAGCTCCAGCTGATCCTTGCCCATCCATAGCCCTCCCTCTCCCTGCTGCCGGACCAAGGGCCTGGAGCCCACAGCTCATTTCATGCCTCCTGCCCTGGCTCATGCCAGGGGTGTCTGGCAGGCAGGAGTTTGGGAGCTGTTTGGTAAGACTGGCCTTATTGGTTTGGGAGAGGCTTGGCAGCACTGAGCTGTGAACTGAGGGCTTTGCACTCGCTCAGGTTCCTTCCTGCGGCCGCGGTATTGCAAAGGGACCGCACACAAGCTGTGACATCCCACTGCATCTAGGCTGGAGGTGGTGTGTGTCTTGGAGGATTGCGAACCTCCTGGTCACTTGCTGGTGGTGAGTGCCAGGCCTCTGGTGGTCGGATGTCTCCCTGTGCAGGCATTGCAAAGGTGGACAAATCTCCCAGGAAGGGCCTGGGAGCAGGACGGACACCTCTCCTCTTGTTGGAGCCCGAGGCCCTAGGATTTCTTGCATATTTGGATAGGAGGCTGTATATAGGACTCTCTGGGATGCTTCTATGCATCAGAGGCTCTGCTGTCTCAGAACCGGCCAAACCTCTGTCAATTCCAGATGAATACTGGCAACAGGGTCTTCCCTGTGGCTGGCAGAGACAGCAAACCCCTCATAGTGTGCTGGGCCCAGCCCTGGATCTCGAAGGAGAGCAGCCTCATCCTCTTCCAGACCACCTCAGCCTCCCCCAGAAAACCTGATCCTCCCCCAGACAACCTGAGCCTCCCCCAGACAACCTGATCCTCCCCCAGACAACCTGATCCTCCCCCAGACAACCTGAGCCTCCCCCAGACAACCTGATCCTCCCCCAGACAACCTCAGCCTCCCCCAGACAACCTCATCCTCCCCCAGACAACCTGAGCCTCCCCCAGACAACCTGATCCTCCCCCAGACAACCTCATCCTCCCCCAGACGACCTGATCCTCCCCCAGACAACCTGAGCCTCCCCCAGACAACCTCATCCTCCCCCAGACAACCTCATCCTCCCCCAGACAACCTCATCCTCCCCCAGAAAACCTGATCCTCCCGCAGACGACCTGATCCTCCCCCAGACAACCTGATCCTCCCCCAGACAACCTGAGCCTCCCCCAGACAACCTCATCCTCCCCCAGACAACCTCATCCTCCCCCAGACAACCTCATCCTCCCCCAGACAACCTCATCCTCCCCCAGAAGACCTGATCCTCCCCCAGACGACCTGATCCTCCCCCAGACGACCTGATCCTCCCCCAGACGACCTGATCCTCCCCCAGACACCCTGATCCTCCCCCAGACGACCTGATCCTCCCCTAGATGACCTGATCCTCCCCCAGACCACCTGATCCTCCCCCAGACACCCTGATCCTCCCCCAGACAACCTCAGCCTCCCCCAGACAACCTCAGCCTCCCACAGACAACCTGATCCTCCACCAGACGACCTGATCCTCCCCCAGACGACCTCATCCTCCCCCAGACGACCTGATCCTCCCTCAGACGACCTGATCCTCCCCCAGACGACCTCATCCTCCCCCAGACGACCTGATCCTCCCCCAGACGACCTCATCCTCCCCCAGACGACCTGATCCCCAGACAACCTGATCCTCCCCCAGACGACCTGATCCTTCCCCAGACGACCTGATCCTCCCCCTGATCCTCCCCCAGACGACCTGATCCTCCCCCAGACGACCTGATCCCCAGACAACCTGATCCTCCCCCAGACAACCTGATCCTCCCCCAGACGACCTGATCCTCCCCCAGACGACCTGATCCTCCCCCAGACGACCTGATCCTCCCCCAGACGACCTGATCCTCCCCCAGACGACCTGATCCTCCCTCAGACGACCTGATCCTCCCCCAGACGACCTGATCCTCCCTCAGACGACCTCATCCTCCCCCAGACGACCTGATCCTCCCCCAGACGACCTGATCCTCCCTCAGACGACCTGATCCTCCCCCAGACGACCTGATCCTCCCTCAGACGACCTCATCCTCCCCCAGACGACCTCATCCTCCCCCAGACGACCTCATCCTCCCCCAGACACCCTGATCCTCCCCCAGACGACCTGATCCTCCCCCAGATGACCTGATCCTCCCCAGATGACCTGATCCTCCCCCAGACACCCTGATCCTCCCCAGATGACCTGATCCTCCCTCAGATGACCTGATCCTCCCCAGACGACCTGATCCTCCCCAGACGACCTGATCCTCCCCCAGACGACCTGATCCTCCCCCAGACGACCTGATCCTCCCCCAGATGACCTGATCCTCCTCCAGACAAGTGGCAGCAGAGCCGGTGCCACTTATGGTGAGTTAGGTGGGCACCTGGCCATTTTTCCAGGAAGGACTAAGGCTCTGGCTCATTCCCATTCTCCTGGTGGCAAGTGTGGCTCCGAGGACAAGCGGCAAACCTGGCCGCTGCTGCCCTGTGGCTGGGCACCTTGGCTTCTGGGTCAGAGCAAGCGTACCGCATGCTCATTGGGTTCCTTCGATGCAATGGGACTGGAAAGGATGCCGTTCCTGGTCACCATCTTGGCTGATGGAGGCTGCAAGAAGCCATCCATCCACGCAGCTGTCCACGCAGATGTCTGTCCACATAGATGTCCGTCCACGCAGATGTCCATCCACACAGACGTCCCTCCTCCATCCTCCAAGAGGGTGGCTGGGTGGGTCTTCTTTGAGTCCAGTTTCCTCCAAGGTGACTGAGGCTGGCCCCGGGTACACCCAGTGGCCTCCTGTCTGTTGGCTTCTTGAGCTACCAGAAGCCAGGCTCCTGCCCACAGGTGATCTCCCCTGGTGTGAGCTGACCGGTGACCATCAAGGCCAGCCTCCCGGCAAGCCAAGGCTCCATCTCCAGCCAGGCCTGGTGCCGGGGGCCGATGGCTCCTTCCTGTGGCCACGGTGATTCTTCCTTCTGCCACCAGACACCAGCCTTGCAGGAACAACTTGCCCAGGGGGTTTTGGCTTTGCAAAGGGCTCTACCTCCAGGGGTCAGGGCATCACCCTCTACAGGATCCCTGTCCTCCCCTGCCCCGCCCCCAGAGCTTCAGGCTGGTCACATTCTAGTTCCTCCCTCTGGAGAGAGAAAGGCAGATGCTTGCTTGTCAGCAAGCCAGGGCAGCAGGCGCATGCTGCAGCACAGCCGTGGCTCTGGGCGGTGCTGGCCTCAGTTGTGAGGAGTGCTAAAGGCCGGAAGGAGAGGCAAGCACACCCATCCGAAGGCACTGGAGGCCCCACTGACACGGAGGGGCCACTGACACGGGAAGGACTGGTCGGCCATAAAGCAACATGGTAATGGCTGAAAGCTGAAGGCCCCAAGTGGGCACAGATGTGCACTTGGTGCGTGGTGGAGCCACTTTTCCAAGGGAAGGGGGAATTACACAATGTGGTGCAGGAAGACCCCAACCCCACGTCTCCAGAAACACGCATCACAGCGGGTGAAGCCCGTCACATGAGAACTGTCCTGGACTCAGGAAGAAGCAAGAGTGTGCAAAGGGCCAGTGGTCACTGCCTGCTCTGAGCACCGCTTGGGGGGGTGGGGGGGAGGCTCCTGGTACTAGTCACCACCCCAGCTGACTGGGACAGGCCCCGTGAAGCAGGTCTACAGCACAGGACGGGTCCACAGCTCCCTTGTCTGTCCACCCCCTTGGGTCATGTCCTGGGCAGTGCCAGCCCTCCACAGGGTAGACGTGAGCCCGTCTCCCAGGAGCCCCCGTCTCTGCCTGGAGCTTTGCGGCACTCTGCCGACGGATTTCCTGACCAGACTCTGGTGCTTGCTTTTTGTCCTGACCTTTATTAAACTGAATGGACACGATGAATTCACTTCCCCTAATCGGCATGAGGACTTTCCTCATTAGGAGACGCGCAGCTGGCATTTCTACAAGCACAGGAATGTAAATTGGCCCCAAGACCACGGATTTTCTCTAATTGGGCCAAATAGATCTGAAAGGCCGTGTGGGCCGCCGTGTTAACCACGGATCCGAAGCGGGAGCAGAGGCAGGCGACACAGAGCACAGACGGGCTGGAGTGGCGGGAAGCTCCATGCGCTCCTGGGAGGGCAGAGCTGCGCTGCTCGGGTCACTGGCCTCCACCTCCGACTGCACACCAGGACGGCAGCGGGCTCGAGGTGAGGGGACAGAGCCGAGCTCCGGGGGACGGCAACCTAGGTCCTGGGCCAGCCAGGTGGCCGGGGGAGGCGTGCTGGGCGGGGCTGACTGCTAGACACGGGAATGAGGCCCGTGTGTGGTCAGAGGCTGCCACTTCCCAGGTGGAATGCCAGCTGCAGCAGCCGACCAAGTCCAGGCCTCGGCAGCTGTGGGTCAGCACACCCTGGCCCGGTGTCCGCCCAGCGGCCGCTCCTCAGGACCAGCTCCTCCTGCGGGCTTCATGCAGGGCGCCTGCTTGGGGCTGCAGGGCATCCCAAGTGGTCAAAGAGCTTCTGCTCCTGTCCACCCCTCCCTTCGCCTTCCAACCGGGTCCCCACTCCGTGGCTTATTCAGGTCCTCAGGCTCACCAGCTGACAGGTCCCCAGCCCTCTCCCTCCCCCTCCACACAGCTAACCAGCTCCCACCCCTCCCTCCCCCTCCACACAGCTAACCAGCTCCCACCCCTCCCCCTCCACACAGCTAACCAGCTCCCACCCCTCCCCCTCCACACAGCTAACCAGCTCCCACCCCTCCCCCTCCACACAGCTAACCAGCTCCCACCCCTCCCCCTCCACACAGCTAACCAGCTCCCACCCCTCCCCCTCCACACAGCTAACCAGCTCCCACCCCTCCCTCCCCCTCCACACAGCTAACCAGCTCCCACCCCTCCCCCTCCACACAGCTAACCAGCTCCCACCCCTCCCCCTCCACACAGCTAACCAGCTCCCACCCCTCCCTCCCCCTCCACACAGCTAACCAGCTCCCACCCCTCCCCCTCCACACAGCTAACCAGCTCCCACCCCTCCCCCTCCACACAGCTAACCAGCTCCCACCCCTCCCCCTCCACACAGCTAACCAGCTCCCACCCCTCCCCCTCCACACCGCTAACCAGCTCCCACCCCTCCCCCTCCACACAGCTAATTGGTCCCCAGTGCCTCCCCCCCCCCACCAGGCAGCAGCAGGAGAGAGGGCCTGAAAGGTCAGAGCACCAGGCTTCGTGCCCCCCCCCCCCGCCCTTGCTGGTGTCGGGTGACCGGCTGCCCCACGGGCCGGGGCCTCGTTGGCCCTCGCTGGCCCTCGCTGGCCTGCTCACCCTCATCCCCAGCTCGATGTTCTCCGCGCCGTACACCTCCATGCCCGGGTCCAGCAGGCCGATGTCCCCAAAGTATTCGCGGTCCACCACAAATGAGCAGCCGATCATGGCGGGTGTCCTGCGGAGACAGAGGGCAGCGGGCGTCACCTGAGGGGCGGGGGGGGGGGGGGGGGGGAGGGCGACACCTGCGGGACCTGTGGGGCCACACCTGCCCCTGCGGGGCTGAGCCCACCTGCAGGGCCTGCAGGGCCGACAGCCCACAGACGCCAGAGGACAGCCCAGCAAAGGCCCAGCTCACTCTGCACTCGATTTTGGCCGCAAAGCCAACCATAGCGAAGTTCAACACTGATTTTAACCACCGGCCCCAGACAGGCCACGTTACATCAGGGTGGCTTTTCCTTCCTCAGCCACCACCACCATGACCGTGATGTCTGGTGGACAGACACCGTTTCCCATTGAGCCTGTTAACGCTGGTAATGATCTATTATTATTATTACTCAGTTCCAAAGTAAACTCGAACCCTAAGGCGATCGCAGCAGAGTCAGCTTGCTCTGAATTTATTTGTGGGAGAAAACCTTGCTGTGATAACAGAAAACAGGAAAGCTAAGGGGCACCTTGCTGGAAGGGCCTCAGGTCTGGGGTGCTCTCGAGTTGGGGGTACACTGGAGGTTCTTGCGGTGCTGTCTCCACTCTGGCTGTCTTACAGCCTGCGGGGACACGGGGGACCTGAGCTTTCCCTTCCCCGGTGCGGCCAGGCCCTGCCTCTCCTGGCACCCTCTGCCTTTACCTCCTGTCTTCTGAGTATTTAGGTTCCAACAAATCCCCTCGAAATGTTGAAAGAGGGAGCAACCCACACAGCCTCGGTGAGCTGGGGAGGTAAATGGTGGGCTTTCCACACAGGGCTGAGAAAGGCCCGGCCATCCGCCTCCCAGGAGGAACTGGCCTCGGGGAGACTGGCATGCCGAGGCCTCCAGGGGGCGCTGGTGGTCCGGGGAGGAGGCAGGGCCAGCCTAGGATGGGGAAGCACAGCTAGCCCACCTTCATTTCCGGAGGGCTGAGGTCGGTGAGGTCAGGTGGTGAGCCTCCTCCGTCCTTATGTGGAAGGACCTGCTGTGCTGGCAGTGCTGGTTCTGGAACACTGTCCACCCGGGGCCCGCAGGGGGCCCACAGGGGTCCACACAGACAGGTCCACACAGACAGGTCCACATGAGCCCACACAGGTCCACACGGATGGGTCCACACAGGCCCACACAGGTCCACACGGATGGGTCTACACAGGTCCATACAGACAGGTCCACACAGACGAGTCCACACAGGTCCACACGGGGCCCACACAGGTCCACACGGGGTCCACACGGGGCCCGCATGGGTATACACGGGGTCCACATGGGTCTACATAAGGCCCACATGGGGCCAACACAGGTCCACACAGATCTACACAGGTCCACACAGGGTCTACCTGGGGCACACACGGGTCCACACAGGTCCACACGGGTCCACCCGGGACCCACATTGGGTCCACCTGGGCCCACACAGGCCCACACAGGCCCACACAGGCCCACACGGGTCCACACAGGCCCACACAGGTCCACATGGGGCCACACAGGCCCACACAGGTCCACACGGGTCCACACGGGGCCACACAGGCCCACACGGGCCCACACGGGGCCACACGGGGCCACACGGGGCCACACGGGCCCACACAGGCCCACACAGGCCCACACAGGCCCACACGGGGCCACACAGGCCCACACAGGTCCACACGGGGCCACACAGGCCCACACAGGGCCCACACGGGGCCCACACGGGGCCCACACGGGGCCCACACGGGGTCCACACAGGGCCCACACAGGCCCACACAGGCCCACACGGGGTCCACACGGGGCCCACACGGGGCCCACACGGGGCCACACGGGCCCACACGGGTCCACACGGGGCCACACAGGCCCACACAGGGCCCACACAGGCCCACACAGGCCCACACAGGCCCACACGGGGCCCACACGGGGCCCACACAGGCCCACACAGGTCCACACAGGGCCCACACAGGCCCACACAGGCCCACATGGGGCCCACACGGGGCCCACATGGGGCCACACAGGCCCACACGGGTCCACACGGGGCCCACACAGGCCCACACAGGGCCCACACAGGCCCACACAGGCCCACACAGGTCCACACAGGGCCCACACAGGTCCACACAGGGCCCACACAGGCCCACACAGGTCCACACGGGGCCCACACGGGGCCCACACAGGCCCACACTGGCCCACACAGGCCCACACGGGGCCCACACAGGGCCACACGGGGCCCACACAGGGCCACACAGGTCCACACAGGCCCACACAGGCCCACACAGGTCCACACGGGGCCCACACGGGGTCCACACGGGGCCACACGGGGCCCACACGGGGCCCACACTGGCCCACACAGGCCCACACGGGGCCCACACAGGGCCACACAGGTCCACACAGGCCCACACAGGCCCACACAGGTCCACACGGGGCCCACACGGGGTCCACACGGGGCCACACGGGGCCCACACAGGCCCACACTGGCCCACACAGGCCCACACGGGGCCCACACAGGTCCACACAGGCCCACACAGGTCCACACAGGTCCACACAGGCCCACACAGGGCCCACACAGGCCCACACAGGCCCACACAGGCCCACACAGGTCCACACAGGCCCACACGGGGCCCACACAGGTCCACACGGGGCCCACAGAGGTCCACACGGGGCCCACACAGGCCCACACAGGCCCACACAGGTCCACACGGGGCCCACACAGGTCCACACAGGCCCACACAGGCCCACACGGGGCCCACACTGGCCCACACAGGCCCACACAGGTCCACACGGGCCCACACAGGTCCACATGGGGCCACACAGGTCCACACGGGGCCCACACAGGCCCACACAGGTCCACACGGGGCCACACAGGTCCACACGGGGCCCACACTGGCCCACACGGGGCCCACACTGGCCCACACAGGGCCCACACTGCTCCACACGGGTCCACCCGGGACCCACATTGGGTCTACCTGGGGCCACACGGGGTCCACACAGGGCCCACACAGGCCCACACGGGGCCCACACGGGTCCACACGGGTCCACCCGGGACCCACATTGGGTCCACCTGGGGCCACACGGGGTCCACACGGGGCCCACACGGGGTCCACACGGGGCCCACACAGGTCCACACGGGGCCCACACAGGTCCACACGGGGCCCACACAGGTCCACATGGGGCCCACACAGGTCCACATGGGCCCACACTGGTCCACACGGGGCCCACACTGGCCCACACAGGGCCCACACTGATCCACACTGGTCTACACGGGGTCCACACGGGCCCACACGGACCAGGCCCACACTGACTGGGCTCCTTCAGGCACTACGCACCACAGGTCATCACCTTCCTGATGTCCGGCTCTGAATCTGCCTGGCCCAGCCCAGTCAGACCCCCGCCACCATCTCGGCTTCCCTCCGGCCCCTCCTCTTCCTCAGTCCTGCACTTGGTGGCTCTGACCATGGGGGAGCGTAGATGCCAATGTCATAGTTTACTTAAATTTGGAAACCACTGCAGTGACTGGGGGCTGGGGGTGAAAGGCGGGGATCGGGGTGCTTGGGACCGGGGCGCTGGGGACCTGGGGTGACAGGCAGGGACCCAGGGGTGACAGGCAGGACCGGGGTGGTGGGGGCCGGGGGTGACAGGCCGGGACCAGGGCCTTGGGGCCCCCGGTCTGCGGGAGGTGCTGTCAAGTCCCTGGCCGGGAGGCAGTGTCTGCCCAAGGCCGGGCTCCAAACCGCAAGCAGTCTGATAAAGGTCCTCCAGGGGGCGCTTGTGGAAGCTGCACAGGACAAGGTCTCCTTGGTTGAAGAGCGGTGGGGCTGCTCCCTCCAGCCTCCTGGCTGGCTCCCGGCGGGGCGGCGGCGGCGGCGGCAGCGTGGTTAGCTAGCTTTCAGGACCAGGTGTTAATGGCTCCCAGGCCTCCCCTGGGCTTCCTGAATTTCACTGACTGATAAACTGTCACACACAAGGCATTTGTTTTGCCACTAGTTGAGATCCTTGAGGCCATTTCAACCCCTGCTCCCTGACCGGCTGGCTCCGGGACCCATCTGTGGCACGGCACTGGGCACTGCGATGGAGCTGGAGCCCAGGCCCTGCCGGGCGGCGTCGACACCCAGCCCAGCTCCCAACAGAAGCCCCAGGGGCCGGGCTGCCTTGGCAGGCTGTCAGTCTCACGGTCAACATCCTCGGTGGTGGAAATCAGAGGGGTGTGGCCGGAGCCCAGTGATTCCACTTCACCGCGCCCACAGCCCTGCCCGGCCTCAGGCTGCCCTGGGACTTCATTATCACGGACATGTTCCGCCAGCAGAGCAGGGCCACGCCAGGCCTGAGGGTGCCCGGCCCGGCTGTGCTGATGTTCAGTTTTCACAGTCTGTCGGGCAGAGTCTGCAAGACCCTCCTGCAAGAGGTGCCGGCCCAGGTGCTGCGAGGTGCTCTTAGGCCCTTGGGCATGCCCGTGGGCATGGTGGCCTCCGCCAGCCCCTGCCCTGCCCCTGCCCTGGAGGCCTGTCAGGGCCTGAGGTGCAATTCACTTCTGGGACAGTGCCGGAGCCTAGCCTCCCCGGGACAAGGGGAGCCTCTGGAATTTGAGGCACAGGCTCCCCAGGAGTTTATTGGACAGGGGTGGAGAGAACTGGGGAAAGGTCTCAAACTACAGGAGCTTGGGGGTTGGTGGGACTGACACAGCAACTTAGGTGATTTAGCTGTGCAGGAATCAGGCGTCAGAGAGACATCGTCAGGGAGCAGCTGGGTCTGGGCTGAGCGGAGCTCCCGTGCCGCTGGGCACAGGCCCGCAGTCCACCAAGGCGAGTGGCCCTGGCCTCCAAGACATGTGCATTCCAAACATGTACAATCCCTCTCTTTAAAGGAACTAATTCAAAAAATAAAGTCTTGGCAGGATAGTCTGTGGGGATCTGATTAAATAATCGTGGGTCTCTGTCCACAGCAAAAAGCATTCCCATCACTGGACAGTGCGATGAAAGTGAACTATATGTCATGGGTGGAGATGGGAGGGAGGGAGGGAGGGAGGAAAAGGAAGAGACAGTAGAAAGGAAATGCGCTCATTACCTGACTCGTTAAAATAACAATAAAGTAAATTTTAAAAAACCCAGCTGGGCTCCTATAATCCTAGCTACTCAGGAGGCTGAGATCTGAGGATCGTAGTTCAAAGCCAGCCTGGGCAGGAAAAGTCATGAGACTCCCATCTCCAACGAACCACCAGAAAACGGGAAGTGGCGCTGTGGCTCAAAGTGGTAGAGCGCTCGCCTTGAGCTGAAGAGCTCAGGGACAGCGCCCAGGCCCTGAGTTCAAGCCCCAGGACCAACCAAAAAACAAACCATCCATCCTCAGGCCCTACTTTCCTCTCTCTGCCTGGGCCACGGGATTTGTGTGCCACCACCGGCTCCTTGCTCTGTGTCTCTACCACTGTCTGTCCCCGGCTCCCTCTCTTCCGCTTGCCTGGCCCCCAGCCCCCTGGCCTCAGGCCTGCCCAGGCCTGCTGTCTCCTCACCCCTCACCTGATGGGCGCGGACTCATCCCCTCGGTCCAGCCAGTCCTGCGGTGGGATGATGTACATGCACCACAGGCCCCAGTTGTAGCCATGGGCGGCGTTGGCGTACTGCTGCACCTCGAACGTGTTGTACTTGATGTTGTCGATGGCAGGCAGGATGATGCGCCTCCGGTCCTCTCGAATCCGCGTGAGGGCAGGCTCAGCCCTGTGGGAGACGCGCGGACGGTGAGGGAGCCCGCAGAGCACTCTCCTGAGGGTGGGGGCAGGAGCCCCACCGGGCAGCGCCCAGAGGCTTCGCCGGGGCCTGGCTTCCTCCTCCTGGGCCCTCTGCAGCACCCGGTCCAGCTGCATCAGGCACTAAGGGCCAGGGTGGTCTAGGCTGCAGGCTGCTCAACCTGCTCACCTTGCCCTGGAGGGTCACTTGGGGTCAGCTGGGGACTTAGGCTCCCAGCACAGCCTCGGCCTGACACCATCCCCTGTTCTCCCTCGGCACCAGGGGAGGTGGTGCCAGGGGTCAGCATTCACTGAAGGCCTGTCATTCTCACTCTGTCCTAATGGTGGAATTCATCCATGAACCACAAACTGAAAAAAGCCCAAGTCTCAGGGAGCTCATGGTGCAATGTGTGCTGTGCAGCATTCAGGTCAGCCTGGTGTGTGTCGGTGGGGGGAACAGGGGGGAAGGGGGGGCAGGGGAGGAGGGGGAGGGAGCAGGAGGGAGGGGGGAGGTGACAGGCAGGCCCTGTGGGAGCAGGCAGGGTGAGGGGTGAGGTGACCACCCTTCCCAGTGACCTGTCCAGCGTGGAGGTGATCTAGAGCGCTGGGCAGGGAGAGCTGTCCAGCGTGGAGGGGGTCTGGGGGGCTGGGCAGGTCAGCTGTCCAGCATGGAGGGGGTCTGGGGGGCTGGGCAGGGTGAGCTGTCCAGCGTGGAGGGGGTCTGGGGTGCTGGGCAGGTCAGCTGTCCAGCGTGGAGGGGGTCTGGGGTGCTGGGCAGGTCAGCTGTCCAGAGTGGAGGGGGTCTGGGGGGCTGGGCAGGTCAGCTGTCCAGTGTGGAGGGGGCCTGGGGGGCTGGGCAGTGTGAGCTGTCCAGTGTGGAGGGGGTCTGGGGGGCTGGGCAGGTCAGCTGTCCAGTGTGGAGGGGGTCTGGGGTGCTGGGCAGGTCAGCTGTCCAGCGTGGAGGGGGTCTGTGGGCAGGTGGGGGCTGCACTGCCCCCAGCCTGTGTCCTGAGCAGGTGGAGAGAGTCAGGTACAAAGGTGACCGGGGCAGGGTAACATCACAGCGTCCTTGGCTGGGATCTGGGGCGGCAGGGGCGGCAGGTGTGGCAGGGCCAGGTGGGTTCCTGGAACCTCGGCTGGGCTCCACCTGTCCGGTGGACGGGAAGCCCCAGTGCTCTGGGCGGGGGGGGGGGGGGGGGGCTGGTCCTGCCCCGCCAGAGTCTCCTCCGCTCAGGAGGCTGGAGGCCCTGCATTTGTTGACCCCCCTCTCTGCTGGCGGGGAGGGCAGGGCATTAGTTAGCAAAGGGCCGCAGGAATGGAAGACAAATCACTAATCAGAGCGACTTGGGGAGGTGCTATCTCAGATGGAGAGCTGGGGGGCTGGCTTTCCTTGTGGGAATGAAAGTTACACCCACTTAAAACTAGCTGTGGGTGCGGCAGCCCTGGCTTCCTCTGGCACTGGCTGCACCTCGGAGAGCTGACCACGCACATGGTGAGCAACGGAAAGGCATCTAGGCCTGGCCCACGCGGAGTAGTGGTGAGGCCGCTAGAGTGTCAGTGAGGAAGGAAATCACCTCCCAGCGTGGCAGGGGAGAGGCGTGGGGGCAGTGAGGGGCCTCCTGGGAGGAGGAGCTGCATCTGTTTGCCACCTGCTGGGATGGCCCAACTCAGAAACGCCACAGCCCTGGGACAGCCTTGTCCCTGCTGCACCCACTAAAGGCCAAACGGAGCCAACCAGCAGGAGCTGAGAGACGGGAGTCTGCTCCCCTGGGGACCCACATGGCGGACCTCATGCCAGCACAGACAGACCTCAGGGGCCACGCCTTCACCGTCCACACAGCGAGGTTCTCCAGTCGGGAGATTGATGCCAAACCCCTGAGGTCCAGCGTCTCTTGAAAATGGGTCAGAAGGGGACCGGGAGGGCAGCTCCCTGGTACAGTGCTCACCTGATGTGTGTAAAGCCAGGGATGTACGCCCAGCACGGCAGGGAGAGGGAAGAAAGAGAGAGGGAGAGAGAGGGAAAGGGGGAAGGAGAGGGGGAGTGGAGGGGGGGAGAGAGGGAGGGAGGGGGAAGAGGAAGAGGGGAGGGAGAGGAAAGGGAGAGGGAGGGATGGAGGGAGGGAGGGAGAGGGAGAAGGGTGGGGGAGGAGAAGGGGGAGGGAAAGGGAAAGAGGGAGGGATGGAGGGAGGGAGAGGGAGGCAGAGACAGAGGGGGAGAGATTCGAGGGAGGGGTGGGAGGGAAGTGGGCAATGGTTCGGCACTGCCCTGGCCGGCCCGGCCTGTGTGTCCCTGCCCTGTGCACCCTGTCCCTGCAGGACCGCGGGGGCTGGCTCCCAGCCTCCCCTGGGGTGGAGCGGGTCCCGGCCCTTACCAGCCTGTGTTGAACTCCACGTGGGCGTCGAAGAAGCCCACCACGGGCGCCGTGGCCGCCTTCCAGCCCTGCAGCCGCGCCCGGATGAGACCCTCACGCCGGCTGTTGCGCACCACCTTCACCAGGCCCGGGTACCGCTTGTGCACGTACTGGTCCAGGCTGAGCTTGAGCTCCGCTGTGGGGAGAGGGAGGGCTCAGCACGCGCCGGGGGCCCACGCTGCGATGCTCGGGCCTCAGCCCTACGTCCACAATCCCTGAGTATCGTTCAAAGCCCCACGGGGCTGGGCCACAGGGACAGTGAAAGAGAAAACTGGTCATGTAGAGAGAGGTCAGCACCAGAGCAAGAGAAAACGGGACCAGCTGCGGCCACCGGGAGATGAGCAGAATGGGATGGGAAGTCAGACACAGGCCACAACCTGGATGGACAAGCCAGTCCAAGGACAGTGCAGTCTGGCCACCGGAGTGGCCCCTGGAGCAGTCCAACTCGGGGTCAGACAGCAAGATGGGGGCTGGGGAGGGGGAGGGGAGGGGCAGGGGAGGGGAGGGACAGGGGAGGGGCTGGGGAGGGGCTGGGGCAGACAGCAGGATGGGGGCTGGGGAGGGGCTGGGGGCTGGGGAGGGGCTGGGGAGGGGCTGGGGAGGGGCTGGGGAGGGGCTGGGGGCTGGGGAGGGGCTGGGGAGGGGCTGGGGAGGGGCTGGGGGCTGGGGAGGGGCTGGGGCAGACAGCAGGATGGGGGCTGGGGAGGGGCTGGGGAGGGGCTGGGGGCTGGGGAGGGGCTGGGGCAGACAGCAGGATGGGGGCTGGGGAGGGGCTGGGGAGGGGCTGGGGGCTGGGGAGGGGGCTGGAGCAGAGCTTTGGCTGGCAGGGCCCCAGCGGCCTCCTAGGTGGGAGGCGATGGGACAGCGCCATACATGTCCTCAACACGGTGCTGGCACACTAAGAACAGCTAGCACAGTAAATTGTGTACATTTTAGCCCAACTTTGAAAAAAAAGGAAGAATCCCTGAATCCCTGACACCCCCACAATCAGTAACAGTTCCTCCCAGGACCGGGACGCAGCGGGGACTGAGGCACATCGTGCGAACAGGAGCAGTGGCTTGAGCCAGGGCTGCACACAGCCCAAGGGCCAGAGGACTCTCCCCGGCGGGTGGGGGGGACAGGGGCTCCCCCTGCCCCAGGAGGTTTGGGACTGGCCCTGTTCTCACCTGATCATGCCTTCTGGCCTCCAGCCAAGTCCCTGTCACTTCAAGTCCCAGGTTTTGCTCTATGTTTGGGAGACAGCACTGCACCCAGAGCCTACAGAGGGCCATGGAGCTGGCCTGACCAGAGCAGGCCCTCCCCAGTGCCCCCTCCCCTCCCCAGCCTACAGAGCGCCGTGGAGCTGGCCCTCCCCAGTGCCCCCTCCCCTCCCCAGCCTACAGAGCGCCGTGGAGCTGGCCCTCCCCAGTGCCCCCTCCCCTCCCCAGCCTACAGAGCGCCGTGGAGCTGGCCCTCCCCAGTGCCCCCTCCCCTCCCCAGCCTACAGAGTGCCGTGGAGCTGGCCCTCCCCAGTGCCCCCTCCCCTCCCCAGCACCCCCGGACGAGCCTGTGCCCTCCCCCCCCCTGGTGGTGGCACTCACCGTTATCACTGTTGTCATCCACTAGGATGACCTCCTTCAGGAGCTGGGAGGGCGTGTGGTTGACCACGCTGTGCACGGAGCGCAGGATGACCGAGAGGGCCTCGTTGACAAAGATGAAGACCACCGACACCTGGGGCAGGTCTTTGGCGTAGGTCATCTGTCTGCACCTGCGGGAGGCACCGTGCTCAGTGGAGGCCGTGATGGCCGCTGGGGAGCAGGGGCTGCCGGAGGCCCCGCCGGACCAGGCCCGGGGCGTGTGCAGGGCAGGATCACAGTCCTGCAGCAGCTGCGGCCTCACACTGAGCCTTCGGGACGGGCTCGAGGCTGGAGCCCGGTGGTCACGTCCTGCCGGCCCCATGTGGGGCCTCTCCCCTCACTGTGCAGCAAGAGGACCTGCGAAGTCAGCAGAGGTTGAGGGGCCAGAGCAGCAGGGTCAGGGCAGCACCCGCGGGGTCAGGGCAGCACCCCTGGGGTCAGGGCAGCACCCGCGGGGTCAGGGCAGCACCCGCGGGGTCAGGGCTGCACCCCTGGGGTCAGGGCAGCACCCCTGGGGTCAGGGCAGCACCCGCGGGGTCAGGGCAGCACCCGCGGGGTCAGAGCAGCACCCGCGGGGTCAGGGCAGCACCCGCGGGGTCAGAGCAGCACCCGCGGGGTCAGAGCAGCACCCGCGGGGTCAGAGCAGCACCCCTGGGGTCAGGGCAGCACCCCTGGGGTCAGGGCAGCACCCACGGGGTCAGAGCAGCACCCCTGGGGTCAGGGCAGCACCCGCGGGGTCAGAGCAGCACCCCTGGGGTCAGGGCAGCACCCCTGGGGTCAGGGCAGCACCCGCGGGGTCAGGGCAGCACCCGCGGGGTCAGGGCAGCACCCGCGGGGTCAGGGCAGCACCCGCGGGGTCAGAGCAGCACCCCTGGGGTCAGGGCAGCACCCCTGGGGTCAGGGCAGCACCCGCGGGGTCAGGGCAGCACCCCTGGGGTCAGGGCAGCACCCCTGGGGTCAGGGCAGCACCCCTGGGGTCAGGGCAGCACCCGCGGGGTCAGGGCAGCACCCGCGGGGTCAGGGCAGCACCCGCGGGGTCAGGGCAGCACCCCTGGGGTCAGGGCAGCACCCCTGGGGTCAGGGCAGCACCCCTGGGGTCAGGGCAGCACCCGCGGGGTCAGGGCAGCACCCGCGGGGTCAGGGCAGCACCTGCGGGGTCAGGGCAGCACCCCTGGGGTCAGAGCAGCACCCCTGGGGTCAGGGCAGCACCCCTGGGGTCAGAGCAGCACCCCTGGGGTCAGGGCAGCACCCACGGGGTCAGGGCAGCACCCGCGGGGTCAAGGCAGCACCCGCGGGGTCAGAGCTGCACCCCTGGGGTCAGGGCAGCACCCGCGGGGTCAAGGCAGCACCCGCGGGGTCAGGGCAGCATCCTCGGGGTCAGGGCAGCACCCCTGGGGTCAGAGCAGCACCTGTGGGGTCAGGGCCACACCCCTGGGGTCAAGGCAGCACCCTGGGGTCAGGGCAGCATCCTCGGGGTCAGGGCCGCACCCCTGGGGTCAGGGCCACACCCGCGGGGTCAGAGCAGCACCCCTGGGGTCAGGGCCACACCCGCGGGGTCAGGGCAGCACCCGTGGGGTCAGGGCCACACCCCTGGGGTCAGGGCAGCACCCCTGGGGTCAAGGCAGCACCCTGGGGTCAGGGCACCACCCACGAGGTCAGAGCAATGCCCCTGGTCTCTGAGCAGGTCACAGACTCCAGGGGAGTCCTGCACCAGCCACAGTTTGTCACCCAAGGTTTGTCCAGGTCGGGGTGATGGACACAGCAGAGAGCGGGTTCCACGAGGGGCCGCTCAGCTGCCCAGGGCCCCGCAGGCAAGACTGCAGACTGGGGGCTGCGGGGCTGAGGTCAGCCGCCGCTGCCTTTCCCATGTCAGACACCTCCCAGCAGGGCCCGCCCTGCCCCACTGTCGGCCCAGGTCCAGGGCAGCCCTTCCTCGTTTCCCCTGGGACTGTGCGGGGCAGCCCACGTGTCAGCCCCTCCATCCACATCCATTCCTCCTCGGGCTGAGATGGGGCCGATGCCCCGTGCCTGGCCATGTGTCCTTCTGATCTCGTGTTCCAGCTCAGAGCCCAGGGTCTCCCCGGGCTGAAGAGGGGATGGCGCTGGCTCTGGGCTTTTCTGTGGATACCCTGTCCCCACCCCAGCCGGCGCAGAGTTCTTCTGCGGACTGGTGGGTGCTCATGGTGGGCAGAGCGGGTGGGGCTGGGGCTGGGTCTGAGCACCAGGAGACAGATGCTACAGAGGCTCTGGATGGCAGCTGAGCGGCGGGGCTCCATTCCTTCAGACCTGTCCCAGGCCGTGGAAAACACAGAGGCAGCGCGCTACCGGGCTCCGGAGCTCCTCTGGGGGCTTGGCCACAATCGAATCGGGGTTCACGGGCTGCCCTCGGGGTCCTGGGAGCAAGTGTCTCCTAGGGGCACAGCCTCAGTCCGGACAGCGGCACCTGTCTCCTGCCAGGGACCGCGCTCAGCCCCAGCGGACAGGAAGCCAAGGGCCCAGGAGCCCTGCCGGTGTTCCTGGGAATCCAGGTGGGGGAGGTTCTCAGGAGGCGGGTCAGGGAGCTCGTTCTGTGCAGACATCTTCCCGCTTCCCGCCTGCTCCGCCCTGGGAGAATGTGTGAGCCCAGAATCCATAGCGAGGCGGCCCTGCCATGCCATCCGCCTGCCGCCAGCCACGCAGCTGAGCAGGAAACGCCATCACGTCGCCAGCTCCTGGGAAGAGGGAAGCAGCTCAGCCCTGGGTCCGCAGGCATTTCATGGCTAACACCGAGTCTGTGTCCACTTTCACTGAAGGGCCAGGACCAGCCTCGTTGTCAGGCTCTGAATCCGGCAGATTCCCCACCCCTGTCTGAGGGGGAAGACTGGCACCGCACCGGCCCGTGGCTGCAGACTCGGCTTGTCCACCGCAGGAATGAGCGTGGTCCTGAGTGCTCCCTTCAGGCCCCCCGATCAACAGCCAGAAGGGAGGTCCCAACCAGGCACAGGGCAACCGGACAGGACAGGCCCACGGCCAGGCCTCGGGCTGGCTGGCCGCAGCTCCAGCCCTGGCAAAGAGGGAAACCCGGACAAACGGCACGTCTTCTCTCATAAGCCGAAGCAAGGTCCAAAATTACCAGGACATGATCCATTACACAGGACTCTGGGTGTCACACACAGAGACCAAAGGAGGGTTCTCGGGAGGAGCACAAAGGTGCAATGCCTACGGTCTCTAGCGATAGAAGATACTGTTTACCCAAACTCCAGGGAATGGAAACAAGAGGGCCATTCTTTGTTGTTTTCGTTTTCTTTTCTTTTTGTCTTGTTTGCTCACTTACCTGTCTTTGGGAGGGTCAAGGGGGCACAGAAAAGGAGGGACAAAAGGCGAACAAATGCAGTAGTGGTACTCACTAGACATTTGAAAATAAACTACACTGTGTGGGTGGGGAGGGGAGGGAAAACTGGTACTCAGTGAGGGAAGGGAGGGAGGGAAGGAGGGAGGGAGAAAAGGAAGGAAGGAGGGAAAGAAGGAAGGAGGGAAGGAAGAAGGGAGAGAAGGAGGGAAGGAAGGAGGGAAGGAAGGACAGAAGAAAGGAGGGAAGGAAGGAGGGAAGGAAGGAAGGAAGAAGGGAAGAGTGAGGGAGGGAAGGAGTAAGGAAAGGAAGGAAGGAGGGAGGGAAGGAAGGAAGGAAGCAAGGAAGGAAGGAAGGAAGGAGGGAAGGAAGGAAGGAGGGAGGGAAGGAAGGAAGGAGGGAGAGAGGGAAGGAAGGAGGGAGGGAAGGAAGGAAGGAGGGAGAGAGGGAAGGAGCAAGCTGGGGTACCTGCCCAGGCAAGCAGGCAGTCAGGCACAGACATGCCTGCCTCCAGAGGCCCACATTTCCCAACTCTGCCTGTCCTGGCCACACAGACTGGAAGCTAGCATCCACCGGATTGGGCGTGAGGTGCCGTCAATTCACCATCCACTAAATCCGCTCTATGAGAGTTGGCAGCTTACTTTTCGCAGGGAGACTGCAGCACGAAGGGGCCGCATCACCACGCCAGATCGGGGGGCTTCTTGGGGAAGGCCATCCGCTTTACGGTACTGTTTAATTTGGATTTGCTGGCTCCCTTTTCTCATCCCATGGGCAGGTCTTAATAATCAAGCTCTACGTTGTGTGCTCTGTGGCATGATTAAAGCCTCTGCTTAATTAGAAAAGCTATCCACCTCCAGACAAAGGGAAATCAATGATGTATCTGATGGGAAGACGCTTGAGAACTTCTGTTTGCGTGGATGGAGCTGCCTGTGAGATGGAGCATGTGAGGGTGCGGGCGGGCACACACGCACGGGCACACACACGTGCACACACGCACGCACACGGGCACACACGCGTGCACACACGCACGCACACGCACGTGCACACACGCATGTGCAGACCCATGCACCGACGCCTGCACTGGTCAGCCCTGGATGTAGGCAGGTTCCGGCTGGGTGGGTGGCTTCAGTGGGGTTAGCCGGGGCTCAGAGCCCCAGAGCATGAAGTGGGCCTGCCGTGGGTTTGCATTTCTGGTCTGTTTGGCCGAGGCCTTGGGACAGGGAAGCCTGACCAGCAGCCGCTGCCGTGTGTCAGCTCCTGCCACACGGCCGGTGTCCCACCCTCTCAGCCACCGCTGTCTCGGTCCCAACAGCCTCCAACCAGGGGCTCTGCTTGCTGCACATCTCATTTCTGCCATGGCCCCTGAGGGTCGGGCATGTGGGAGCCTTGGTTGGGAGGCTGAGACCGCCATGCGGTTGAAGTCAGATGTGGGCCAAGGCTGCGCGTCTGGGAGGCTGGAGGTCACCTGTGAGCGGCCACTTCCCCACAGAGGGGCTTCCTTGCAGCCGGCCGCTTGGAGACGGTCAGACTGTACGCTCCGCTCAGCCTTGGAGTTCATACCGCTCCTCTCTGCTGTCCTTGATGGACAGACAGCCACCAAGCCCACTTGTTTTCAAGAGGAGAAACAGACAGACTGCTGATGGACGGGGTAAGACCAGAAGCGAGATCTCTGCCTTGGTGTTTGGAAAATGAAACCTGCCACGTGGTTACAGTTCGGAGGACTGCAGCCCCAGGCTCCCACGGCTTCGCCAGCTTCCTCCACGCCAGCTTAGACGCAGCTGGAGCGCTGGTGCTGTGCCACAGGTGAGTGGGGGTCATGCTGGACATACGCGGGCTTGTCATAAAGGAGTCTGTTACCCCTCACGTGCGGACGCTGGAGCACCGCAGGCCTCGCCCTGGTAGCTAACATCCAGCCTCAAACACGGTGAGATAAACTCACCACCTTCAAGCAACACCGCAGGGCTGTGGGGGCCGGCTGCCCATGGCTGGCCTTTTATTTCCCAGCAGCTCCCGCAGCGTAGCTCAGTCTCCTCTGGCCGGCTCTGGGCGTGTGCCTCCCTCACGGACAGGAGCTGCCCCTCGGGAGAGGAAAGCAGCCCGAAAACCAAACCACGACCTCTGGCCACACTTGCTCTGGGAGGCCTTCCCCTCCGTAGTGTTCCCAGGAAGGGCTCCCCCAGCCCTCCCTTCCAAGTGCAGGGACCGCTGCCCGACAGACAGGGCTCAGGGCTCACAGCACACACCCTGAACCTTCTTCTGACCCAGAATTTGAAGGCAGTGTCCAGCTCCCTGGCCGGCTCAGGATACAAATAATGCAGATTTCTTCAGAGTTTGAAAAATGCCTACAATAAAAGAACCAAGCACCAAATATACAAAGACATTTGGGGACTTAAACATAGTGCAGCCACCAGAATAGGGCTGGAGGAGCCCAGGACGGCACCGCTGGGAGACACAGGCTGGGGGCACGCACAGTGGGGCCTCACCTGCCCACTGCCACAGGGGACCCCGAGATTCAGCCTGTCTTCCACCCTCATCCACGTACAGGCCAGGCAGAGGAGGGCTGACCCGCCACAGCTCACCTCCAAGGGGCGAGGCTCGGGGACAGGGAGGGTGGCAGGCGGCAGCTCCCTCGGCCTCCCTGCCCGCCCCAGGAGTCCTCACCCCAGAGACGGGGCAGCGGCCCGCCTCCCCTCCCCTCAGCCTTCCTTCTGGACAAGGAGGTGCCACACTGCCGCGGCCCTGGCCCCGACTACCCAGCCCAGCACAAGCGTCCGTGCGGCTGCTGCCCAGGCCTGCCCTCTCCGGACTCCTGCCCTGCTGGGCTCCAGACAGGAGAGGAGCCACGGCAGGGGGACTCCAGGCCCAGAGGCTGTGGGTGTCTGCCCTGACTGGTCCCTTAATGGGGCCCTTGTTCAAGTCCAGCTGTCAGGCCTCTCAAAAGGTTTCAGAGCAGAGCACAGTGGCCGGGGCCTGGGACTCGGTCTTTCATGGTGTGAGCAGGGCTAGGCCAGTGGGGCCAGGGCAGCGGGGCCAGGGCAGCGGGGCCAGGGCAGCGGGGCCAGGGCAGCGGGCGCAGTGGCTTGTCTGAACCTCCTGCCACAATGGGAGGGGGGAGAACAAGGCCTTGACAGATCCTGACGGAAGAGCAGTGCCTTTCAGACTCACAGACTCACTGAACCCCCCCCCCCCCCCCCCCCGCCGCATCCCAGCCCCGGGCTGCGGCCCCAGAGGCCCCGGCCCCGCTCACCTCTTGGGCCTGTAGTCGGGGATGGACCTGTCGAGGGAGATGCGGTCGCTGAGCTGCGCGTTGTACCCGAACTCCTCGAACTTGCTTTCGGTCTCCTGGCTGTCATCCCGCAGGGTGGCCGCCAGACCCCCCTGGCCCAGGCCGCCCGGGCCCTCCACCAGCCCGATGGGCTTCGCAAGGCCTGGAGGGACAAGGAGGCTCAGGTCACAGGATCCAAGGAGCTGGCCACAGAGGACCCCTGACCCCCAGCACACGCTTGCAGGATCCAACACTGACTGGAAAGCGCACAGTGGAGCTGGCGGAGGGCAGCGGGCCGCGCCTGGGGCTCAGGGACACTGACAGGGCAGGTCACCCGACATCGCCCACCACAGGAGGCGTCCGGCCCTGCACATCCGTCTCCAAGAACAGCCCGGGACTGCTGGTCATTGGGTGGCCGTCGGAGGGGCAGGAAGGGGGCTCCGGGTCCACTCTTTCTGCCTGAATCATTGAAACCCTTTCAATCTGAGCAGGGAAGGCTTTGAGTGGAAACTGCAGCCATGGGGGAACCACAGCTCCGGGGTGCTAGGAAGAAGCCAGGCCTAGAGAAAACCCGGCCCTCTGTCTAGACAACCAGGCAGGCCTCTAGCCCTGGCCCTCTGTCTAGACAACCAGGCAGGCCTCTAGCCCTTCTGTCTAGACAACCAGGCAGGCCTCTAGCCCTTCTGTCTAGACAACCAGGCAGGCCTCTAGCCCTGGCCCTCTGGGGCAGCTGGGTGGGGACTCACAGGTGCCTGAGCCTGGGCATCCTAGGCAGGTGTGGGCAGGTGTGGGGTACAGGGCAGGTGGGGGGTACCGCACCGTTGGGCCCTGCCCTGGGTGGGGGTCGTGAGCTGGGCCTTGGCCCTGCCCTGGGTGGGGTCGTGAGCTGGGCCTTGCCCTGCCCTGGGTGGGGTCGTGAGCTGGGCCTTGCCCTGCCCTGGGTGGGGGTCATGAGCTGGGCCTTGGGCCCTGCCCTGGGTGGGGTCATGAGCTGGGCCTTGGGCCCTGCCCTGGGTGGGGGTCATGAGCTGGGCCGTGGGCCCTGCCCTGGGTGGGGTCATGAGCTGGGCCTTGGGCCCTGCCCTGGGTGGGGGTCATGAGCTGGGCCTTGCCCTGCCCTGGGTGGGGTCGTGAGCTGGGCCTTGCCCTGCCCTGGGTGGGGGTCTTGAGCTGGGCCTTGCCCTGCCCTGGGTGGGGGTCATGAGCAGGGCCTTGCCCTGCCCTGGGTGGGGTCGTGAGCTGGGCCTTGCCCTGCCCTGGGTGGGGTCATGAGCTGGGCCTTGCCCTGCCCTGGGTGGGGGTCATGAGCTGGGCCTTGCCCTGCCCTGGGTGGGGGTCGTGAGCTGGGCCTTGCCCTGCCCTGGGTGGGGGTCGTGAGCTGGGCCTTGCCCTGCCCTGGGTGGGGGTCGTGAGCTGGGCCTTGCCCTGCCCTGGGTGGGGGTCGTGAGCTGGGCCTTGCCCTGCCCTGGGTGGGGTGGTGAGCTGGGCCTTGCCCTGCCCTGGGTGGGGTCGTGAGCTGGGCCTTGCCCTGCCCTGGGTGGGGTCGTGAGCTGGGCCTTGCCCTGCCCTGGGTGGGGTCTTGAGCTGGGCCTTGCCCTGCCCTGGGTGGGGTCATGAGCTGGGCCTTGCCCTGCCCTGGGTGGGGTCGTGAGCTGGGCCTTGCCCTGCCCTGGGTGGGGTCGTGAGCTGGGCCTTGCCCTGCCCTGGGTGGGGTCATGAGCTTGGCCTTGCCCTGCCCTGGGTGGGGTCGTGAGCTGGGCCTTGCCCTGCCCTGGGTGGCGTGGTGAGCTGGGCCTTGCCCTGCCCTGGGTGGGGGTCATGAGCTGGGCCTTGGGCCCTGCCCTGGGTGGGGGTCTTGAGCTGGGCCTTGGGCCCTGCCCTGGGTGGGGGTCGTGAGCTGGGCCTTGCCCTGCCCTGGGTGGGGTCGTGAGCTGGGCCTTGCCCTGCCCTGGGTGGGGTCATGAGCTTGGCCTAGCCCTGCCCTGGGTGGGGTCGTGAGCTGGGCCTTGCCCTGCCCTGGGTGGGGTCGTGAGCTGGGCCTTGCCCTGCCCTGGGTGGCGTCGTGAGCTGGGCCTTGCCCTGCCCTGGGTGGGGGTCATGAGCTGGGCCTTGGGCCCTGCCCTGGGTGGGGGTCTTGAGCTGGGCCTTGGGCCCTGCCCTGGGTGGGGGTCGTGAGCTGGGCCTTGCCCTGCCCTGGGTGGGGTCATGAGCTGGGCCTTGCCCTGCCCTGGGTGGGGGTCGTGAGCTGGGCCTTGCCCTGCCCTGGGTGGGGTCGTGAGCTGGGCCTTGGGCCCTGCCCTGGGTGGGGGTCGTGAGCTGGGCCTTGCCCTGCCCTGGGTGGGGTCGTGAGCTTGGCCTTGCCCTGCCCTGGGTGGGGTCGTGAGCTTGGCCTTGGGCCCTGCCCTGGGTGGGGGTCATGAGCTGGGCCTTGCCCTGCCCTGGGTGGGGTCATGAGCTTGGCCTTGGGCCCTGCCCTGGGTGGGGGTCATGAGCTGGGCCTTGGGCCCTGCCCTGGGTGGGGTCGTGAGCTGGGCCTTGCCCTGCCCTGGGTGGGGTCGTGAGCTGGGCCTTGCCCTGCCCTGGGTGGGGGTCATGAGCTTGGCCTTGGCCCTGCCCTGGGTGGGGTCGTGAGCTGGGCCTTGCCCTGCCCTGGGTGGGGGTCGTGAGCTGGGCCTTGCCCTGCCCTGGGTCGGGGTCATGAGCTGGGCCTTGCCCTGCCCTGGGTGGGGTCATGAGCTGGGCCTTGCCCTGCCCTGGGTGGGTTGGTGAGCTGGGCCTTGCCCTGCCCTGGGTGGGGTCATGAGCTGGGCCTTGCCCTGCCCTGGGTGGGGTCGTGAGCTGGGCCTTGCCCTGCCCTGGGTGGGGTCGTGAGCTGGGCCTTGCCCTGCCCTGGGTGGGGTCGTGAGCTGGGCCTTGCCCTGCCCTGGGTGGGGTCGTGAGCTGGGCCTTGCCCTGCCCTGGGTGGGGTCGTGAGCTGGGCCTTGCCCTGCCCTGGGTGGGGGTCATGAGCTGGGCCTTGCCCTGCCCTGGGTGGGGGTCGTGAGCTGGGCCTTGCCCTGCCCTGGGTGGGGTCATGAGCTGGGCCTTGGGCCCTGCCCTGGGTGGGGTGGTGAGCTGGGCCTTGCCCTGCCCTGGGTGGGGGTCATGAGCTGGGCCTTGCCCTGCCCTGGGTGGGGGTCTTGAGCTGGGCCTTGGGCCCTGCCCTGGGTGGGGGTCATGAGCTGGGCCTTGCCCTGCCCTGGGTGGGGTCGTGAGCTGGGCCTTGGGTCCTGCCCTGGGTGGGGGTCGTGAGCTGGGCCTTGCCCTGCCCTGGGTGGGGTCGTGAGCTTGGCCTTGCCCTGCCCTGGGTGGGGTCGTGAGCTTGGCCTTGGGCCCTGCCCTGGGTGGGGGTCATGAGCTGGGCCTTGCCCTGCCCTGGGTGGGGTCATGAGCTAGGCCTTGCCCTGCCCTGGGTGGGGTCATGAGCTTGGCCTTGGGCCCTGCCCTGGGTGGGGGTCATGAGCTGGGCCTTGGGCCCTGCCTGCCCTGGGTGGGGTTGTGAGCTGGGCCTTGCCCTGCCCTGGGTGGGGTCGTGAGCTGGGCCTTGCCCTGCCCTGGGTGGGGGTGGTGAGCTGGGCCTTGCCCTGCCCTGGGTGGGGTCGTGAGCTGGGCCTTGCCCTGCCCTGGGTGGGGGTGGTGAGCTGGGCCTTGCCCTGCCCTGGGTGGGGTCGTGAGCTGGGCCTTGCCCTGCCCTGGGTGGGGGTCATGAGCTGGGCCTTGCCCTGCCCTGGGTGGGGTCGTGAGCTGGGCCTTGCTCTGCCCTGGGTGGGGGTCATGAGCTGGGCCTTGCTCTGCCCTGGGTGGGGGTCATGAGCTGGGCCTTGCCCTGCCCTGGGTGGGGTCGTGAGCTGGGCCTTGGGCCCTGCCCTGGGTGGGGGTCATGAGCTGGGCCTTTCCCTGCCCTGTGTGGGGGTCATGAGCTGGGCCTTGCCCTGCCCTGGGTGGGGTCGTGAGCTGGGCCTTGCTCTGCCCTGGGTGGGGGTCGTGAGCTGGGCCTTGCCCTGCCCTGGGTGGGGGTCATGAGCTGGGCCTTGCCCTGCCCTGGGTGGGGTTGTGAGCTGGGCCTTGGGCCCTGCCCTGGGTGGGGGTCATGAGCTGGGCCTTGCCCTGCCCTGGGTGGGGGTCATGAGCTGGGCCTTGCCCTGCCCTGGGTGGGGTCGTGAGCTGGGCCTTGGGCCCTGCCCTGGGTGGGGTCATGAGCTGGGCCTTGCCCTGCCCTGGGTGGGGTCATGAGCTGGGCCTTGCCCTGCCCTGGGTGGGGGTCATGAGCTGGGCCTTGCCCTGCCCTGGGTGGGGTCGTGAGCTGGGCCTTGGGCCCTGCCCTGGGTGGGGTCATGAGCTGGGCCTTGCCCTGCCCTGGGTGGGTTGGTGAGCTGGGCCTTGCCCTGCCCTGGGTGGGGTCATGAGCTGGGCCTTGCCCTGCCCTGGGTGGGGTGGTGAGCTGGGCCTTGCCCTGCCCTGGGTGGGGTCATGAGCTGGGCCTTGCCCTGCCCTGGGTGGGGTGGTGAGCTGGGCCTTGCCCTGCCCTGGGTGGGGTTCACAGGCTGGGGTCCCAGCCCAGGCGTGCGGGAAGTAGCTGGCCTCTGCACAGCCAGGGAGCTTCTCCACTACACACAGCCAGGCCCTTCAGCCTCCAGGACACCTGGGGGATTCTGGAATATTCCATTCAAAATGCACAAACCTAGTATGGATACTCAAGTGGGATTGAAAGCTCCACATTTAAAATTGAAAACTGATGACACAATCATTCTCATTTTTATCTTAATATTGCAACGTGTCTGTAAAATCTTGTTATTTTTAACATCTCTGCCACACTCACATCTAGAGAGAGAGAAAGGTGTGGGGGGGTCCAGCCATGAAAGATGTGTGGCTGCTGGAAGACCAGCCGGCAGCCAGTGTGCACAGCCAGGGGTTGGGGCCTTGCTTTTTCTCTAGTAAAACAGGTAAAGCAGGTACATGTTGAAAAATGCACGCCGTCCAGAAACCAAAGCCTCTGCCTGTCCCCCTCCTGCCCCTCCAGCTCCGCCCCCCAAGAAAGGCCGTTTTGCTGCTTTGTGTTCTTTTGTCTGACGAGTGTGCAGACCAGCGTCTGCTCAAAGCAGACAGGTCCCTGGCTCCTGGCATGAAAAGTGAGTTCAGTCCACTTCCACCTCTGCCTACGTCCCTACCCCTGCTCCCCTTCCCCCATGTTTCTCAGCTCTATTTTTAGATATTCTGGTGGCTACCGCGGTGACTTGGGAAGAATGCTGGAGGCTCTACTTCTGGGAGGGTGGGCCTTAGCACCTGTCCCGAGGACCCCCAGGCCAGCACAGGGGTGGAAGTTCCAGCCCGGCGCGGCTCTTCAACGCTGTCCAGGGCAGCCACAGCTCGCCGTGTAACTACAGCTGGGCTTCCATCACGCTTGACCTAAGAACAGCCCAGCCGCGGGGTGGCAGCCCATACCTGACCTGCAAATCCCAGCAGCATAGGAAGCCGAGAACAAGAGGGTCCTGGTCGCAGGCCAGCCCAGGCAAAAACGCCATCTCCACAGAGCAAGCCCAGTGCACACCTGTCACCCCACCTCGGTGGGAAAGACTCGGGTGGATGGATCTGGGGCTCAGGCACGCCTGGGAAATGAGACCCCATTTCAAAACTAAACTAGTAAAAGTAGAGCTGGGAACATGGCCCGGTGCTAGGACTGGCAAGCAGAGGCCCCATTCAACCTCCAGTACCACCAACCAGCGGAAGGAGAAGCAAGTCGGCCCGGGCCACGTGTGGCTGTGTGCAGCCCGCCCGAGGGCCCACAAGGCTGGCCTGTGCGTCCATCTCTAGCTAACGTCGGCCACCGAGTGAAGAATTTCGTGGAGGCAGGGGAGGAACTACAGCACAGAGGGTCAGGCGACACGTTCAGGTCACAGTCCCTGAGCACTGGATCCCGGTCTTCCCCGAGGCTGCCTGGCCGGAAGCCGATGCTCTCAGGGCAAATGTGGCCCACTCCCCAGAACTCACCTCAGGGGCGCCCTGCTTCCCTGTTTGAACCAAAGTGCCCGGTCGCCGCCCTGGATTTCCCCTCACCCCCATGCTCAGCTGGGCGGCTCCACTTCCCAACCCCCTCCTCTCAGGTCTGGGGCTTCCTTTTCACTTAACTGAAGCACAGTCTCAAAGACATAACCAAAGGGCTGTGTGGAAAGCAAACTTTCTGAGATGTCTGAAAATTGCTGCTGCTGCTGCTGCTCCTTCTTTTTCCTCCTCCTCCTCCTCCTCCTCCTCCTCCTCCTCCTCCTCCTCCTCCTCCTTCTCCTCCTCCTCCTCTTCTTCCTCCTCCTCCTCCTCCTCCTCCTCCTCTTCCTCCTTCTCCTCCTCCTCCTCCTCCTCCTCCTCCTCCTCCACCACCTCCTCCTCCTCCTCCTCCTTCTTATGTAGTGGTACAAAGGGATTACAATTCTGTAAGTCAGTTATGAGTACAATGCTTCTTGGTCAATATCACCCCTTCTTTCATTGAAAATAGCTTTTCACAAGTGATGGATAACTTTGCTGGGTATAGAATTCCAGCAGCTCAGCATCTTCTCTCCCTTGAACCAGACCAAGGGGGGGGGGGGGGGTGGCAGAGTTCTGATGTTAGGGAGGAAGGTCTGCGTGCCTTTGTCAGGCCTCCGTCCTGCCCCAGGTCTGCATGCCTCTGTCCTGCCCCAAGGCCTGCATCCATGCTGCACCAAGGCCTGCACCCCTCCACCCCACCTTTGGAACCTGGAGGTGACGTCTCCTTCCACACACAGCTGCTCTGAGATCATCAATTCCAAATTTGTGATCCTAGATCTCTAGCCCCTCCTGGATGCCTGACCCTAGAGTCCACCTGAATGCCTGACTCTGGACGTCCATGGGGAAGGAAAACTGGCATTGCAGAGCAACTGAGGCCGGCTCAGTCCAGGGACTTGCTTGGAGGTCACTGTGTTGGAATGAGGCCTCACGACTGCCACTCTTGGGTCAGGGCTCACATTCTTGCCTGAACACAGGTCTGCCTGGGGGCCCCATGAGGCCTGACCGTGCACCGGCTGGGGAGATTGAAGAGAACAGCCTGGAGCTGGGGCGGAGGGCAGAGCTGCCACCTCAGTCTGGGTTTCCCCACTCATGGTTCTCTGGAACCAGGAAGAGCGGTAACAGCGCTGCAGATTGAAAACCCACGATTAGATCTCGCTTGTAAGGAAGGTCTGTGCCCGCACCTCCCTGCAGGCTCCGGCCTCTCATCTTCCCCCGCTGCCCGTACCCCTCGTTGGCTTCTATCCTGTTTCACAGAGACTCCTTGTAAAGAGGCAGAGTTGCTTGATCCCACCAGGAATGGAGGCCGGCGAGGATGTGGGGCCGGTTTCCAGCCCACGTCTGACTGTGCTGACCGCCGGTGAGCCACCCCTGCCCCGCGATGTGCTGGGACCCACACCGAGCTAGGCCGCCCAGCCAGCATCCCCAGGCCTTTGAATGGTGAAGGCCCAGACTGTACTGCTTTCTTCCTTCCTTCCCACCTGTGTCCCTGGCTTCACTGCCAGCCCGGAGCAGGACCCAGTGCAGGTCAGTCCTGCCCCAGCCTTCAGGATAAGCAGCTCTGATGAGCGGAAGCTCTGTTGTACCCAGGAAAGAGCAAAGGCTGGTTTCTACCCCCATCCCCAAACACAATCAGGACCTAACTCTCAGAACCAATGACCGTGGCTTGGAACGGGGTCTCTGTGAGTTGGGTGCCAGTGGCTCAAACCTGTAATCCTAGCTACTCAGGAGGCTGAGATCTGAGGATCGTGGCTCAAAGCCACCCCAGCAGGAAAGTCCATACCACTCTTATTTCCAATAGACCACTCAGAAAAAGCCAGAAGTGGCCCTGTGGCTCAAGTGGTAGAGCGCTGGTGTGGACCAGCTCTGCCAGGGGGCAGGAGATGCTGGTGTGCCATCTTATTGGATGATTAGGAGGTAACCATGGCCCACTTAGCACAGGGCCCGGGGCACCCAGCCTGGGCTCCTTCCTAGGAGCACAGGGGCTTTTCTTGACATCCTGTGCAGTGGGAGAACCAAGTCCAAAAGTACCCAGACCCCCCAGGGGTGAGCAGGGGCTGCTTGGTTTCCAGCCTCGGATGCTTCTCCTAGCAGGAAGGTTTGAGAGCCTCCCTCCCGCAGAGGATGGATCCTGAGAACAACCGGAAATTTGCCCCCCTTAGCTCAGCTCTCAAACATCTGCCCCATGGAATTCTGGGAGACAGAGCCCACGTCTCCAGCCCTCTTCTGCGGGCTCTGTGGATGGTGTGGCCACAGAGCACTTGCCTTCACCCTAGATCGCAGGACCCCCTTGCAGGCAGGGCACGTGTGGCCCGACGGAGTGGAAGAGGCACAAGGCCAAGCCACAGCCATCTCCCAGAGCTTCCGAGACCCAGGAGTCACCATGACAGGCAAAGGCATGGTGAGCGACCCGCTCACACAGCTTCCTGGGGGCCGTGTCCCCAGACACCTCCATCGGTCCCACGGAGCCGCTACTTTGATGGAACGTGGGCCTCCAGGAGGAGTCTTCCATGCCCGCCTTCAAGGCTCAAGTACGGAGAAATCCTACAGGACGGGGACAAGGGCGGTGTGAGACCACCCAGGCCACGTGAAGGTCCGAGCCTGGCCGTTGATGGCCAGCAGAGGGGGCGGGTGGAGCGGGTGTGACCGGCCCTCCCCCAGTGTGTCAGGCGCTGGCACGGAGGCGGACGCAGACGGGACTTGGGCTGGCATGACGCGCTGTGCCGCAGCTGCATTTGCTTTTTTTTCTTTTTTTGGTCGGTCGTGGGGCCTGAACTCTGGGCCTGGGCTCTGTCCCTCAGCTCTTCAGCTCGAGGCTAGTGCTCTACTGCCTGAGCCACAGCACTACTTCTGGCTTTTTCTGCATATGTGGTGCTGAGGAATCGAACCCAGGGCCTCATGCAGGCGAGGCAAGCACTCTACCACTGAGCCACCTTCCCAGCCCCTGCATTTGTTTTTGGCCACCACAGAGAACTCTTGTCATTACAGGCAAGGCTCAGGGTGGTTTGAATAATTACCTTTTAACTCACTGCTGACTATTCTATCTATCTACGTGCAAACACCTGCTTGGTGATTCCTGTATGCTTACAGATTGACCAGTCCATCGATCATTTGATAAACTACAAAGGGTTGTTTACTTCAGGAACGGAGCCACAGGTCAAAGGCGCGGGTATTTCTATGGATTTTGGTGTCAAATTCCTTTGCAGGGAGGTTGGATTTGTTTGATTTTGCTGCCAGCAAGGTATGCTTTTACTTCTTTAATTAGAGAGACTGTTTACCCCGATGGAAAAGTCATACGTGCTTATTGTAGGAATCTCTGAAGGCATGGCGGTCACCCGGGGTCCCATCCACACGGGAACCAACTCCAATGTCCAGTGTGGACTGCATGGCGGTGAGTATGGGTGATGCTCATGCACCTGCACTCTGGGCTGCCCGCCATGTCTCTGGAGATCCCCGTACTCATCTCTTCAATGGCTGAAAGCACAAAGAGCTGGCCCTGAGCAGCACCATTAATTCATTTGCCTCCATAAAAGCAGGCAGGGCACCTCCACATGCCAGGTGCTGTCTAGGCAGGAGGGCCCCGTCAACCCGGGAGCTTGTCCTCCAACAGGACTGACCACCCTGGCCATGGCCGAAGCTGCCTGGCTAGGACAAGGGGTGGGCAGCTTCCCCACGCCGGGCATCACACCATGGTCAGGATGAGGGTCTGGCAGGCAGAGGATGCCCTGAGCTTAGAGAATCGTGTGGAAGGACTGAGTCACGGGGACAAGCAGAGCGGGAGCTTTGAGCCTGCAGGAAATGGAGCCATGGGAGGGTCTGAGCTCCGACAGGGCAAAGAGAACATCTGTTAGGTCCCACATCCCATGAGTCTGCAGTAAACGGGGCAAGGGCTCTGGACGCCGAGGAAGCGGGCAGCAGGAGAGGCCTCTCCGGTGCCGACAGGACCGTGGTGTCTACTGCAGAGCACAGGGGAGAGCCAGGCACAGGGAAATCCAAGCACTCGGGCATTAAAGCGGCAGGCTGTGTGCGTGTGTGCCCACACATGCATGTGCATGCACACGTGCATGTGCTGGTACTGGGGCATGAATGTGGGGCTTGGGCACTGTCTCTGGGTTTTGTTTTGTTGAGCCTGAACTCGACCTGGGCACTGTTCCTCAGCTCTTCAGCTCAAGGCTAGCGCTCTACCACTTGAGCCACAGTGCCACTCCCAGCTTTTTCTGCTTATATGGTGCTGAGGAATCGAACCCAGGGCCTCACCCATGCAAGGCAAGCGCTCTACCACTGAGCCACCTTCCAAGCTCCTGTCTCTGAGTTTTTGTGCTCAAGTCTAGCGGCTCTACCACTTGAGCTATAGCTCCATTTCTGGCTTTGGTGGCCAATTGGAGATGAGTCTCACTGACTTTCCTGCCCAGGCTGGCTTCAAACCACAATCCTCAGACCTCAGCCTCCTGAGTAGCTAGAATGACAGGCGTGAGCCTAAGACCAGCTGACATCTCTCTCCTACCACAAAACCTCTGAACAAGGTTTGGATTCAGAGGCAGTGATGTGACTTTTAAGAGCAAGAGCAGCTTCTGTGTGGAAGTCGGCCGAGCACAGGCTGCCCGGAAGTCCACATCCGTGCTGTTATTGGAAGCGATGGCTCACTTATGCTCAAGGCTGGCTAATGGCCGCAGTAATTCTACTTTTATGGAATAATCATTTGAAGTTCCATTCCCATGACCCACGGGAGAGTGCTTTTCTAATTACAAGAGATGATTTGGGGCGGATGGCGGTGTGGAGGCTGGGGTGAGGTCCTGTTTATGCTCAGAGCCGGCACAGCTTGCCTGCCCATCCAGGGTGACTCCGAGCCGAGGAGGACTTGCCTGTTTCCCACACACTTCCTCCTGCTGCGCTCTGCCAGAAATGGCAGTCGAAGTTCCTGAAGGAATGTGCCCTTCTGCGTGGTGCTGGTGGCAATATGGGGTAGTGGGGAATGGGCTAACAGATACCCACGGCTGTGGAGATCAAACTGTCCATTACCACCTACGAGTCAGGGCCAAAGTCTTCTAAGATTTCAAGGGAAGACAATATAGACTGGGTGTTTTGTTTTGTTTTTTGGTTGGTTGGTTTTTTGTCAGTCATGGGACTTGAACTCTGGGCCTGGGCGCTATCCCTCAGCTCTTCAGCTCAAGGCAAGTGCTCTACTACTTGAGCCACAGCGCCACTTCCAGTTTTCTGGTGGTTAATTAGCAATACGTGTCTTACAAGGGTGGGGAGGAGTGGGGGAGGTGGGAGAGGGCAGGGATAGTAGGAGGAAAATAAAGGAGGGGGTAACAATGCTCGACAAGAAACATACTCATTTCCTAACTCATGTAACTGCAACTCCTCTGCACAGCACCTTTACAATACAAAACAGGTCTCACGGACCTTCCTGTCCAGACTGGAACCGCAATCCTCAGATCTCAACCTCCTGAGTAGCTAGGATTATAGGCGAGAGCCACCAGCGCCCGGCTCAGGGTGGAGATGTTTATCTCTAAATAGCCTCAAACTCACATTTGGAAGACGTTAACAAGCACGTGTCCAGAGGGGTTGCAGGCTGAGCAATGGATCCCAAAGGCATCAGGTTCTGATTCCTGCACATGTGGGTTTGCATGCTGGAGGGGAAAGCCAGGCTGCCTCTGCCAGCCAACAGCCCCATCCGGAAAGGCCTGGCTGGCTCCATGCCAAGACCTCCCAACTCCCGCACAGGAGACGCACACCACCCGGCGGCCCACCGCCTCCACACAGCGTGCCTGCGCCCGTGGGCGGCTGTGATTTCCAGCTTTGAAGGAAGCGTGGCTCTCAAGCTCCCCGCTTGTCTCTGAGTCACTGACTTCCATCTGTCACAGCAACACACGCCGATGTTCTGCGGGAGGCAGCAGCCCGAACGCGGAGGCTGCCGTCCCGGGTAATCCGGCGGCGTAGGCCCAGGGGAGGCGCCTCTGAGAGGGGGGACGCTGCCCCCACGGTGGGGGGTGACCGCTGCCCCCATGGTGGGGGTGACCGCTGTCCCCACGGTGGGGGGTGACCGTCCAGCCCCCGGTGTGGCTGCCCTTGGGTAATGTGTCCATCCAGCCGCACTGCAGCCTTTCCTGGCACCCTGCCTGAGGACCCGCACTTGCTGGGAACCCCGAGGAAGAACCCCACGTTGAGGGCCCCTTAGCGGCAGGGCAGGCCGCCACCACGGCTACTTCTAAAAAGCAATGGCAATCTGACAGAGGCCAGAAGCGAAGGGAACTCTGGAGAGAGGATACCAGTTCCCTGCTCCCCAAGGGGCGTTCTGAATACTGGAAACTGCACCTCCAGACACACGTGAGCACATGTGGACACAGCTTTGGCCGGGTGATCCCCGAGTCTTGAACTCGGTTGAGGGCTGTAGGACCAGACTCCAGGAGCCCAGAGACATGGACAGTCATCTCCAGAGGAAGGGCTCTGCCCCGGCCCACGATGTGCCCGCCCCGAGGGCTCCCGGCCAGCTCGCCGCCAGCACAAGACACACACGCAGACAGCGCTGAGAACCAAGGGGAGCAACAAAGGCAGCTTCAGAGCAGAGGCGACTTGCGACCACAGTCCTTGCTCTGCCCTTGGATACACAAGGTACCGCAGCCCAGTGTCTACCTCGTGCCCCGCGAGCAGGAGTCTGCCATTCTCACAGGGGAAATGACAACCGTTACCAGCCAGGGCCTCTGCCCTTGGCTGCCCGCGTCACACAACGTGGGGTGAAGGGAGAGGTTCGGAGACAAGGGGCAAACGAACATCCCGCCAGCCCCCAGCTCCTCCCTCCTCCCATAAAACCGCAGACTGGCTTCATGTGCCTGGCTATTCATTTTGATGACCACAAAATAGAGATAAAAACGAGAGCCCCGGCCACCCCGTAGATAACTCCTCTCCCTATCCCAGCTTCAATTCCATCTCTCTCTCTATTTTCAGTAGGTCTTTTAAGGCTCCCTGGGGTCCCAAACTAATGACATATGGTCAATAGTGGAAAGACTGGCAGTCCTTCTGGAACTCTGAGATCATGAATATTCTGCAGGACATAGAAGTATCTGTAAAATAGCTCCTCCCCGAGACCAGCACCGGGTTTGATAACTCTTGAGATGTAGTACTGTCTTCAACTGAAAGGAATATTTATGGGGCCAAAGCCAGGGGTTGGTAAGTGAGTGGCGTGCCTGGTACACAGGACTTCCGGGCTCCTCCCTGAAACACGGGCCTGACAGCCCATGGCCCCGTTGGTACAGTGGCCAGAGCCACTGGGGACAAGGACGCCACGTGGAGGGGACAGTTGAAATAGTGAGGACTGCCCCACCCGCTGCCGTGGTATCAAGCCCACGCCGGGGCTGCTCGCCAGCTGTCTGCTGGACACTCTCCCAAGACCACACAGCCACTGAGGTCACACAAGGAGGGGCCTGCAACCCACACTTTGAGACAGGATGAGGCTGCCCCGCGTCTGCTGGCTGGGAAGCCGCCCCTCCGCCTGCCGCGGCCTCCGACCGCAGGGAGGGCTGCCTAGCTACGCAGACAGTCCTGTAGACGGATGGGTGTACCATAGACAGGAAGAGAGATGGATGGATGATAGATGGACAGCGATGGATAAATGGGTGGATGAGCAAATGAATACACAGGGCTCCCGTGGAAGCAGACAGCAGCAGAGCAGAGCAGGCTGCTGTCCAGAGCCTCTGCCCATGGTCCCTGCTTTTGCTCTGTCCCCGGGAGAGGGGGAGGCAGGCCTCCGGTGTGGCAGGGTCTCCCACTGAGGCCGGAAAAGAAGACAGTGTCAGGTCTCTTCTTTCTCCCTCCTGCCCCCGCACCAGCCCTCTCCCTCCCCCAAATACAGGCGCCAAGAGTCTAAGTCTGCCAGCCCCGCCCCACGCTGGAGCCAGGCTGCCCAGACTCAAGCCCCACTTCCACCCGTCTCAGCTTGAGGCGATCTCCCAACCCGTGTGCCTCCGCTTCCCGGCTGCTGTCACCGATGGTGATGGAGTCTGCCTCATACTGTGGGGCAGAGCGTTCCGTGCCTCCTGTGGCACAAGAGGCCACAGAGCCGTCCACGTTGCCTGGCCAGCCTCCCCCGCTCCAGTCAGCCCACAGAGAGGAGCGCGTGGCCCCACACCAAATGCCTCAGTGTGAGGACCTAGAGCAGAAGGCGGAGACCAGGGTGGGCAGAGGCAGAGCCAGGGCCGCCGCATGCACTAGGCCAACAGGGTGTGTGCAGGCTCCAGATCGTGGAGACCACCTCTCCTGGCAGGATCTGGGGGTGGCGAAGGGGTGTGGTCTGAATCAGACCTCAGAGCAACCAGGGAAGAAGTCGGCATGGCTTCGGCAGCCTGACAGGGAGAGGTGACCCACTCCCCGATATCAGGGGCAGCGAGGACTTCCTGGAGCCCTGCACTGTGGAGGTTTGGGGGTCAGCTCCGTGGGGTGTACAGGGCCCAACCTGCCTCTAGCTGCCCTGGCCATGCCAGATGCAGTGCACAGTTCGTATCATGTGACATCTTCCACCCAGCCACCCACTCACCTACCAAACAATACAGATTTATCGAGGCCCTCACGCAATCCACCCAGATCTTACCTTATTCTAGCTGTTTCTGAGGGCCGACCATGTGTGAAGCACCTTACCACAAACGCTGCCCCATGCTCATTTCCTCAATAATCCTGTCACGGAGGTACAGCTTTTTACCGTTTTCAACTGTGGCAGCACAGCTCAGAAAGCACTAGTGACCTCCCCAGTATCACTCAGCTGGGATTTGATATCAGATGTGCAGCGCAAACACCCCCTTTATGAGGCCATCTGACTTGTGGTCAGGGCAGCTCCCCCAAAGCACCTGTGAACTTCTGAGTCCCTGCTAGCATGCCACCCCCAGAACAGACCGATCAGCGGCTGCCTCCTTCGCACCTGACCCCAGACTCTCTGGGGACAGCATGCTCCGAGCCTCAGGCAGACCCACTCCGAATGGTGGCACACACCCGTCATTCCAGCTACCAGGCCAGGTCAGGCAAAGATAAATGTGAGGCCCCATCTCAACAGAAACAGCCGAGTGTGATGGTATGGACTTGTCCTCCTAACTGTGGGTGGAAGAGAACCAGAGTCCAGGCCACCCAAAAAAGCAAGACCCTGCCTCAAAAACAACCTGAGCAAAAAAGAGTTGGAAATATGGCTCAGGCACCTGCCTAGCAGGCTTGAGGCCCTGAGCCCAAAGCTATAAAAAGCAAAGAACAAGAAGCTGTCAGGGCTGGCCCTGGAGGGGTGCATAGGAAGGGTATGTGGACAGCGGAAACAGAAACAAGAACGGTTAAGGAAATAATCATCGCTGCCATCGGCAAACAGCCCGCAGCCCCTCCCTTGCGAAGCCTGAGTGTGTGACAGGCATGGCTCCCAGTGCCGTGCCGGCTCCCTCACGGCTTTACCACTGCTGCCGCTTTGCCCAGAAGGCACCACGCAGCAGCAGCAGCGTAAGCACCGGACGGAGGCTGTGCATGCACGATGCCGGCTGTGGGGCGGGGGTACGAGGCAGCCCTGCCAGAACCCCAGCATTCTGCTCCTCCTGGCTGAGATAGTCTTGTGCGTGTGGCTCCATGAGCTGCCAAGGGTGCAGAAGAATATTAGAAGACATTTCCAGTTTTCTCAAAATAGTGTGAAAACCGTCCCTTGCCTAACTCAGATATCACCTGCAATTTCCTTACTTGGAAATGAAATCTGAGCTTGCTGAGTTCCAGACAGAGGCTGTACACAGAGCCCATCTGATAGGCAGCTGTGTTGAAAATAAAGCCAGTCCTTCCTTGCCCAACCCTGACCAGCGCTGCCGTGGTTCTCCCCTGGCTTTCGGAAGCCAAGCCAGGCCTCTCCATGAGCGTCAAGGGCACGCACGGAATCAACGGCCTGGGAATGCCTCCCAGGCTGTGTAAGCAGTCCCCACCGGCTCATCCAGAGCGCGTAGGGAGCTCTGATGAGAGAGGGGAACAGCTGTGTCCGAGAACAGGCCAGGCAGCTGCCCTCCCTGGGGTCCCCGCCTCTCCTCCCCCCCGAAAGGCCTGGCCAAGCCTCACCCTGAGGGCCGCCACACAGCCCAGGACTCTGTCCACGCAGGGTATCACAGCCCCAGAACAGTGGCTTCCCACCCTGAGTAACAGAGTGAGGCAGCCAGTCAGACGCGATGAAGCACGTCGCACGATACCGTTTTCTGAAATAAGGACGTATGGAATCACACACACACACACACACTCACACTCACACACTCACACGTTGCAATCCCCAATCTCAGCCCCTGACCTTGTTTCTTGGTTGCCTAGGAAAATGGAAAATCCCGAAAGGCTTCCTGCTCACACAGCCCCAAGGCGTGGCCCTCTAGCCACGGAGCTGTCCGTGGTGCTGACCACTGCTGTCCCTGAGGACCTGGCTTCTCACCCTGGCAGGAGGGAGCCCTCTGCTCTGCCTTCCAACTCCCAGCCCCGGCCGCCCCAGCGCGCTCACCACACTCCGCCTCCTCCTCACCCGTCTTGGGAAGGGCCTTCTCGGGACAGGACCCCTGCTTCAGGGAACCAGCCCTGCCCACACCTGCTCCGGACGGCAGAGACCAGGCCAGACTTCTGAATCCAAACAGCAAGAGAACAGACGTGTGCTGCTGGAGGTCCCCATGCTGGGGTCCTCTGCTCCTGTGGCCCCGGACAAAGATGATCTTCCCTGGCAGCCCTGCGGCCCTTCTCTGGAAAGCCAGGACAGAAGCCGGGGCTCTGTGTGCCTTTCTTGAGGTGGAGTGTGGGGAGCACAGAGTGTGTAGAAGAGCTACATGAGTCCGTGTTTTTCAACATGGACGCTCAGGTGGGCAGCGTGGACGAGTTCACAAGAAACTGCGCAGCAGCCGGCTGACTTGCTGCCTCTCACCGGCCACCTGGGCCTCACGCCGTGACCTGCTGACCTGCCAGCATCTGCCCGGCCCCACCTGGCACTCACAGCTGGCCTTGGGAGGACCCTGGGCAGGCTTGCAAAGGCTCAGCCTTCGCAGTGGGCAGCGGGCAGGACTCGTGCAGCCAGGGGCTTGCTGTGTTGCCTGAACACCGGATGCCAGCCCCAGTGAGGACCCACGCTCCCACAGGCCCCACGACCGCACAGCACAGCGCACCGCTCCCCAGACATCTGGAGACCTGATTGCCAAGCACACGTCTTCAAAGGAAACCTGCACAGAGTTAAGTGACGGGGTTATCGTGCGAGCGCATGGCACGGCGGGGCCTGGGTCTCGTGCTCTGTGTCCCTGGGTCCCTCTTCCTCTTCCTTCCCACACACACAGAGCAGACCTCTCCTAGCTGCATGTCCTGCAGGAGATGCACCCTCACGTCTGTGCATGTATGTGTGCACCAGTCCCAGAGCTTGAACTCGGGACCTGGGCTCTCTCCTCGAGCTCTTTTGCTCAAGGCTAGCATTCTACCACTTGAGCTACAGTTTCACTCCTGGCTTTTTGGTGGTTAATTAGAGAAAAAGATTTTCCTGCCAGAGCGGGCTTTGAATCACAATTTTCAGATCTCCGCTCCTGATAGCTGGGATTACAAGTGTGAGCCACTGTGTGGTGCCTGGCTTGCGTTGACTGTGTAGGCACCTGCTATTCATGGGTATGGTGACAGCATAAGCTGCCGCTTAAAATCCAAATCTGTTGGCAGGGAGTGTGATAGAGGGGGTGAGGTTAATTGGAATAGAACACAAACACGTGTGGAGCTGTAACAATAAACTCTCCCCCATGTAACTAATATAAGCTAATAAAATACAATGAATACAGTCACTTGGGATAGTCTCCTGCATGCTACATGCCCTGGGCTTTGGGCCCAAGACCCATGAAGAAGAGACAGAAGCCTCACCTCAGAGGGGTCTGTCGGGTGGATCTGTTTGGGGTGGTGGACAGCTAGAGTGCGGACAAGTTCCTGGAGGCTGGGGCAGTGGAGGGAACATGGTAGAGGGCAGGTGGGCGGTGGTTTTGGCATCTGCAGAGGGCGCAGATGCAGTGCAGCCAGCCTCGCTCGCCCGCTCTGGGCGGCGTCTGTGCTTGGCCTCCAGTGACTCTGCTCTCTCACTAACGGTGACGTAGGCGCTTCCGAAACAAGAACCACTTTTGGCACCTGCCAGTACCACCTCTCCAGATAACTCTGGGCAGGTCATCCTTCATCCTCAACTCCCAGCTCGCTCCAAACCAGGAGACCACCCAGAGCTTTGGCCATCTCTGGCCCCCTCTGAACTCGGGGTGAGGCGTGCACAACACCTCCCACAGCAGAGCAGTTCTGTCACTCTGCAGATGCCTGTGTGGAGGCCGAGGTGTGAACCCGGAAAGCAGCGGACGTGAGTAGCCAAACACCCTATGGAGCATTGGCTTCCCTCCCTCATCAAGCCTGGGAGCTCTCAGACTCGCTGCTCGTAGACTTGCACACACAGAGCTGTGGGAGCTGCATTATGCGTGCAAGTTAAGGTGCTCAGAGACCGTCCTTGTCCATAGACATTTTCCTCTGCTTGAGCACTGATGTTAGAAGCACTCTCTCACGCACACATGGACGTGAGCGGGGCTGGGCTTCCTCACCGCACGTTTCCCCCCGGAGCCTGTGGGTTTGAAGCTACACCCCCCCACCCCCGTGGGGAGGGCAGGTTGGCAGGATCACTGGGCAGCTGTGGGAGGAAGTGGGGAGGGTGCCGGCCCCCTCCAATACCAAGGAGCCTGGCTCCTCACCCCACACTTCCTTGTCACCTAACTCCTTCAGCCAGAAGAGAATTCCGGTAGAGCCATCAAAGCCAAGAAAATGGAAGCAATAAATCAATTTTGGTTCAGATTTCTTCCTCTTGTTTCTAAACTCAGTCAGTCGGGTTGGTATCCGGAGGAACCTCCCAGAGGCGATGCCACACCTCTAGGATCTAAACTAGGACACGCTGTGAGGAAGAGAAGGCTGCCTCCTCCCGGAAGTTTCCCCAGCTTCCTCCAATGCCCTTGCCAGAGACACCCTGCCTCAGACTGGGGTGGGGGCCGCCCTCCACTGCACTGCCCTCTTGCGAGGCCTGCCTGGGGTCAGGGCGAACGCCAGGTTTCCCTTGTTATTTTCTGAGACAAAGACTGGACGTCAACTGGGCTCCAGTACTGTGTGAGGGACATGGGTCACTGAGCACTGAGAACGGAGAAAGAGGGAAACAGGAAGGGGCAGGGAGAAGGAAGGGGGATGCAGGGGGAGGAAGGGGTGTGGTTGGGAGGGCGAACACTCAAAAGGAAAGACAGGAAGAGGAGAAGAGAGGGAGGATGGGAGGAAAAGCCAAGAGAGGACAAAGGGGACCAGGGAGACAGAAGGGCCAGGGCAGCTCGCCGACTCCCAGCGCGGTCCTCTCCCGGCCAGCGTCCTCGGACAGACATTGATCCAGAAACAGCTTTTCCCACACCAGAAATCGGCTGCTCCACCCTTGGGGGGCTCAGGGCTGCTCGCCGACTTGATGTTGCACAACCCCTGTGTGCTGCCAATGTTTTTATATAATCCTCTGGTCCTCCCCATAAAACAGACCATGACACCCTGGCAAACCACTTCAGTAACGCCGTGTGCTACCACCGGGCCACGCGCCGCCCAGGAGGTGAGTCACACTGCCGAGTGCCAAGCAGCTGCTGGAGATAAACTTCTCTCCTCTCCTGGCCTCAACCAGAGCAAAGACCAGAGCCGCCACGGGGCTTGTCCGGAGCCCCTTGGGGTATCGGGAAGTCCGGGGGGCCCTGCTCTCCAAGGGCAAGCACACTGCAGAGTGGGCAGTACCCGCACATGATACCAGGGCTCCCCAGGCTGAGTTCACCCCCCTTCCCCCCTCCCAGGCCGTGGTGTGCGGATCTAGAGCCACGTTCTCCAAAGCTGTGCCTGGCACTCCAGGAAGGGGTTGCTAGGGCCACCAAGCCCCACGGGAAAACCACCGGGGATGGAGGCATGTGCCCACCTTCCCCTTCCGGGCTCCCCACACAGGGCCGGCCCTGGAGCCCCAGCCTCTGCCTCTCACACACACGTCCTCTGAAGAGCGCTGGCTCCCAGCTGCCGCGACCTGCCGTGACCTGCCACCACAGACACTGTCCCCTGCCCTGGCACTCCACCAAGCACAGTCCACAGGGGCCAACTCCAAGCCTCAGGTCATGTGGGCAGCGGGGTCTTGCCAGCCCCACCGGACCCTAGGCTGGTCACACAACTGGACCCTGGGCTGGTCACACAGCCGCCCAGGGCCTCTGCTTCTCCCTCAAGGAACTTGTGTGCAAGCCCTGTGCATCCCCAGTGACTGGCTCTGGAGACCCCGAGTGCCCTGCGGGGGGTGGAGGGCACTGGGGGGGCGGGGAGGGCAAGGGGGCCCGGAGGACCCCTCACACAGGACCCCTCCGGAAGTTCCCCCAAGTTCTCTGGGAAGTGAGTTTGGAATGGTCGCCGGGAGGAGGCATTCCCAAGTGCCGCATGGATGGATGGATGGTCATCCAGGTCAAGCCCTGGGCCAGGGGAGGCCTTGCAGCCCGTCCCTCTGTCTGTCCGCTTCCCCGGTAAGGGGCTTGGGTTGGGGGTGGCAGACACTGCATCCGCCTTCCTCACCGTTGAGCTGGTTGTAGACCACCTCCTCCGGGTGGCCTGGGGCAGCCCCCTCCCCCTCCCGCGCCTTTGAGCAGGCCGTACACCACCTCCTCCAGCTGGTCCCGAGCGGCCAACTCCCCGCCCCCTCCCCGCCCCCTCCCCACCCACTCCCCGGCCCCCTCCCCGCCCCCTCCCGATCCCCTCCCCACCCCCCTCCCCGCCCCCTCCCGATCCCCTCCCCACCCCCTCCCCGCCCCCTCCCGATCCCCTCCCCACCCTCTCCCGGCCCCCCCTCCCGGCCCCCTCCCGATCCCCTCCCCACCCCCTCCCCACCCCCTCCCGGCCCCTCCCGGCCCGCGCGCTCACCCCCTCCCCACTCCCTCCCCACCCCCTCCCCACCCCCTCCCGGCCCCTCCCCGGCCCCTCCCCGGCCCGCGCGCTCACCCCCTCCCGGCCCCTCCCGGCCCCTCCCGGCCCCTCCCGGCCCCTCCCCGGCCCGCGCGCTCACCCCCTCCCCACCCCCTCCCCACCCCCTCCCGGCCCCTCCCGGCCCGCGCGCTCACCGTTGAGCCGGCCGTACACCACCTCCTCCAGCTGGTCCAGGCGCTGCAGGATGGCCTCGCGGTCGGCGCGCGCGCCCGCCCGGCCCGGCCCGCCGCGCACGCCCGGCGCCAGCGCCTCGGCGCGGTCCTGCAGGCGGCAGTACGCGGAGAAGAGGACGATGCCCACGAACACCAGGACGTTCACCGTCAGCAGCGTCCGGACCCTCCGGGCCAGCGCCATGGGCGCGGCTCACCCTCGGGGCATGCCCGGGGCCGGGCCGCGGGAGCCTGCGCGCGCGGGCGGCTGCGGGGAGCATGGGCCGGCGGCGGCGGCGCGGGCGGGGCGCGGCGGACGGGGCGGGGCGCGTGCGGGGCGCTGTCCCTTCAGCACCGGGCGCGCACGGCCGCCGCCGCCGCCCGCTCTCCGCGCGCGGCCCGCCGGGGGCTGCGGGCCCGGGGCGCCGCGGGCATGGTCCTGGGGTCCGCCCGGCGCGGGAGCCGCCTGGGCCGGGAGGCGGCGCGGGGGCCCGGCTCCTGCGCGCCCGCCCCGCCCGCCCCGCGGCCACGGCGCCGGTGCGCGGTGACGCGGACCCGCTCATCTGCATGCACACGGCGCCGGCCCGCACCCCCACCGCGCCCCGCCCGCGCCCCGCCCGCGCCCCGCCCGCGCCCCGCCCGCGCCCCGCCCGCGCCCCGCCCGCGCCATGCCCAGGCACCCACCGCGCCGCCCGCGCCATGCCCGCGCCCCGCCCACCCACCGCGCCCCGCCCGAGCCCCGCCCGCGCCCCGCCCGCGCCCGCCCGCGCCCCCACCGCGCCCCGCCCGCGCCCCGCCCGCGCCCGCCCGCGCCCCCACCGCGCCCCGCCCGCGCCCCCACCGCGCCCCCACCGCGCCCCGCCCGCGCCCGCCCGCGCCCCCACCGCGCCCCCCACCGCGCCCCGCCCACCCACCGCGCCCCGCCCGCGCCCGCCCGCGCCCCCACCGCGCCCCCACCGCGCCCCGCCCGCGCCCCCACCGCGCCCCCACCGCGCCCCGCCCGCGCCCCGCCCCGCCCGCGCCCCCACCGCGCCCCCACCGCGCCCCGCCCGCGCCCCGTCCGCGCCCCCACCGCGCCCCGCCCACCCACCGCGCCCCCACCGCGCCCCGCCCACCCACCGCGCCCCGCCCGGGCCCGCCCGCGCCCCCACCACGCCCCGCCCGCGCCCCCACCACGCCCCGCCCGCGCCCCCACCGCGCCCCCACCGCGCCCCGCCCGCGCCCCCACCGCGCCCCCACCGCGCCCCGCCCGCGCCCCCACCGCGCCCCCACCGCGCCCCGCCCGCGCCCCCACCGCGCCCCCACCGCGCCCCCACCGCGCCCCCACCGCGCCCCCACCGCGCCCCGCCCCGCCCGCGCCCCCACCGCACCCCGCCCCGCCCGCGCCCCGCCCCGCCCGCGCCCCCACTGCGCCCCGCCCCGCCCCGCCCGCGCCCCCACCGCGCCCCGCCCGCGCCCCCACCGCGCCCCCACCGCGCCCCGCCCGCGCCCCCACCGCGCCCCGCCCGCGCCCCCACCGCGCCCCCACCGCGCCCCGCCCCGCCCGCGCCCCCACCGCGCCCCCACCGCGCCCCCACCACGCCCCGCCCGCGCCCCCACCGCGCCCCCACCGCGCCCCGCCCGCGCCCCCACCGCGCCCCCCACCGCGCCCCGCCCGCGCCCCCACCGCGCCCCGCCCGCGCCCCCACCGCGCCCCGCCCCGCCCGCGCCCCCACCGCACCCCCGCCCCGCCCGCGCCCCGCCCCGCCCGCGCCCCCACCGCGCCCCGCCCCGCCCCGCCCGCGCCCCCACCGCGCCCCGCCCGCGCCCCCACCGCGCCCCCACCGCGCCCCGCCCGCGCCCCCACCGCGCCCCCACCGCGCCCCGCCCCGCCCGCGCCCCCACCGCGCCCCCACCGCGCCCCGCCCGCGCCCCCACCGCGCCCCCACCGCGCCCCGCCCCGCCCGCGCCCCCACCGCACCCCGCCCCGCCCGCGCCCCGCCCCGCCCGCGCCCCCACCGCGCCCCGCCCCGCCCCGCCCGCGCCCCGCCCCGCCCGCACCCCCACCGCGCACCCACCGCGCCCCGTGCCCACACACCCGAAGGTCCTGATGCCCCGCGCCCCGCGCCCCCGAGGCCGACCCCACCCGGGAGCCCGGGCACGCGGGCGTCGGGGAGGCCGCTCAGGGTCAGAGCCGGGACCCCGCGCGGACGAGGACCAGCCGCCCGGCCCAGCGGAGCCGAACCCGCGCCAGGCGGGGGTCACACCGCGCCCGGCCTGGTCCCCATGAATGCGCGGCGCCGGGCTCTGCCACCGAGTGAGCAAGGACGGGGTCAGCGCTCACGCAAGCCGGGCCTGGACCTAGCGGTGACCCGCGCAAACCTGGAGGACGGGGTCAGCGCTCACGCAAGCCGGGCCTGGACCTAGCGGTGACCCGCGCAAACCTGGAGGCCCGGAGCGCCACTCGGCCGCGCGTGTCTCTGCACACGAACGTGTTCATGCTTATGTCTGTGTGTGGCCTCTGTTCATGTGTGTGTGTGTCTGAGATTATGCTTGTGTCGCTGTGTGTGTGCTGTGTGCAGAGGTGTGTGGGCAGGCAGGCGTGCAAGCGTGTGGCTGTACACGAACGTGCATGAGTCTGTTTGTGTGTACGAGCGTTGTGTATGTGGTGTGTCTGTTTACCTGTATTTATGGATGTTCATGCCCGTTCATGTATCTTTGTTCTTGTTTGTGTATTTCCCTGTGTGTGTCCGTGTGTCTATTTGTGTCTTTTCATCAGGACATGCATATGTATCTGTGTATGGATGCTCACTGCATGTGTATGTAGGGACTTGGTGGTATCCTGGCTGGAGGCCTAGGGTGTGTGTGTGTGTGTGTGTCAGATATAGGGACTTGGCGGGGTCCTGGCTGTAGGTCTAGGGCATGAGTGTTAACTACGTGTGTGTGTGTGTGTGTGTGTCAGATGTAGGGACTTGGCGGGGTCCTGGCTGTAGGTCTAGGGCATGAGTGTTAACTACGTGTGTGTGTGTGTGTGTGTGTGTGTGTGTGTCAGATATAGGGACTTGGCGGGGTCCTGGCTGTAGGTCTAGGGCATGAGTATTAACTACGTGTGTGTGTGTGTGTGTGTGTCAGATGTAGGGACTTGGTGGGGTTCTGGCTGTAGGTCTAGGGCATGAGTGTTAACTACGTGTGTGTGTGTGTGTGTGTGTCAGATGTAGGGACTTGGTGGGGTTCTGGCTGTAGGTCTAGGGCATGAGTGTTAACTACGTGTGTGTATGTATGTGTGTGTGTGTGTGTGTCAGATGTAGGGACTTGCATTGTCTTGGCTGCCAGTCCAGTGCTCTCTTCATACATACTTCCCAACAAGGGCACACTAGCTTATCCAGTCTGGAGACTTTCTGCCTCTTGGCGGATTAACAGTCACTGAAAGGCCCATTTGTCCTTTCCTGGAGGAACCTTTCTTTTCTTTCTCAGGACATTGTCTTAAGAAATGCAGAGGACACAGCCAGGAAGGACCCAGCCACTGGGACTGAGCTGGTGCTCAGCACAGTTTGCTGGAGAAATGCTGTGACCCGAGACAGAGCCCAGAGAGTCTCACAGCACAAGGAGTTGGTGGACACCAATCTGGTTTTCATAAATTTCTTTTGCAGGATGCTACTTGAAATGTATTGTTCTGTTGATAGAATTCTGGATTGCTCGTCGTTTTCCACGTGTTCAAGGACAGCCTTGAGTGACAGGACAGAGCCCAATACGCATACAGCGCTGGTGCTATTCTAGGCCTGGGTGGCTATCGATTGACTTATTCTAACTGCAACTGCACTGAGGCACAAACTGTTTTTACCTAATTCCCCACAAGAGCAAACTGAGGCTCTGAGGAGGATAAATCTTTACTCAAGGTCACTCTGATGGCAAGGCCTAGATCTGGGACTAAAGCCCAGACAATTTGGCTCCAGAATCAAATTTATTAGCCACTGTCATTTGAGAAAAGATATCAAATACTTTTCATTACATGTTTATTGAAAGTGCTGTGGAAGTGATTTTGCAGAAGAAGACATTATTTTGCTCATGTAAATACGTTGTTATGCAGTCTAAAGCCTAGCAGGAAGTATAATGCTAAGTATGCATCAATATTCGGCTAAATTTCATTGAAAATGCAACACGGTGGGGTTCAGGAAATGGCACAGCTCTGCGGGAGGAGAGCGGGTCCCCGGGTGTAACAGATCTGTATTTGTTTGATTCCGAGGCGATGGGAGTACAGGGACCAGAGATGCCTGTAGGACTGTGGAGGAGAAGCTGAGGGCCAGCTGAGCACGGGGACATGGCGTCTGTAGGACTGACTGCTTGTCATGACTCATGAGAACACACCTGTTCACACAGTGCCCATCCCCTACTCCACCATCCACCACCCCATGGTGCCAGCCCAGTCCATCTTTGGAGAGCTTAGACAGTCAGGGCCTCCCTAAGGCAGCTGACCCTTCTGAAGTCCTGCAGGCTGGAATGTTAACGGCTGTGTGGGGCTGATGCCTGGAGAGGGTTGATAACTTGCCTAACATCGCCCAGACACAGGAGACTGGCCAGAACCCCCACCCCAGGAGGCTGGCAGCTGGTTCAGCTTCTGTGAGCCACTGTGCACAGCTTCTGCTGCCAGTGAGTCATCCTAGGGTGTTCTTCTGGTTACCATTTCAAGATTGACTCTTCCTGTCCCCTGCTGACCTGTGGTGCTGGACTCTCATCCCTCAGCAGAAATCCTGCTGTGGGGGTGAATCCTTAATCCACAACTGAACCACAGTGAACAGGACTCACTACCAGTTACTCAACAACAGCAGGGCAGGACTTGGGAAGTCTTGGGCCTGCTCCCTGACTCTGGACCTGGCAGCTCAGGGGTGGCAGGGTGGGAACAGCAGTTGGTCCACACTCCCCAGTCTGGCAGACACTGCTGGTGTCTGCTAGGGCTGGGAAGTCACGCCACTGACGAGGCTTGAGCTTCCTCACAACATGGCAGACAGACATTCTGAGTAGGCCAGCCAGGAGGGAACTGGGGTCCTTCTGTGGCCTGGCCCTGGGGCTACACAGAGCTACCACTGCCCCAGTCTAAAGGCATACTGTAGATGTGCACTCCTTACGGGCATAAATAATTTGTGGGTGCATTTTAGAACCATTCAACTTGGGCCTCCTTTTTAAGTAGCCTAGTTGACCACATGGTCTCTGCTCTTCCACAGGGCCTCAAAGAGATGGAGGATATAGCATAAGTTCATTGCTAGAAGGACCAGCCCTGGAGGGACTCACATAGGTCTCACATAGGTTCAGTCTTGATGTCGGTTGTGTTGTTGATGCCCCTGGAGTTAGGTCAGCCCCCAGACCTGGGCTGGGGGCCATGACACAGACACTTGTCTACTCTGCATCTTCTCTGAGAATCTCTGGACCTCCAATACCTAATCCAGACCTAAATACAAATCAGGATTGGTTATCTAAGGATGGTCACTTGTTGAGTTTTGGCCAGTGGGGTGTGGACAGAAGTCTACAGAATAGAGTTTATAAGGAAGATCCTCCCTAAATGAGGCTTGTTCACTGGTCTAGCCAATTTCCCTTGTGCTCTTTCCTTTTTCCTCTCTGGAACTCTGGAACTGGAACTTGATGTGATGGTCAGAGGAAGAGCAGCCATTAGGTGACCGTTTGCTGGACAGTCACTCTGCCACTTGAGCCACTTTGCCAGTCCCTTCTTGCTTTCAATACTTTTCAGATAGGTTCTTGAGTTCATGCTCAGACCACCCTGGACCGTGATGCTCCTATTTATTCTTCAGATGGCAGGCGTGTGACACTTTGCCTGGCTTTTCAATTGGTTGAATTTAGGTCTCACTAATATTTTTTGTGGTTTCTTTTTTTCTTGGAGGGGGGGTCCGGTCGTGGGGCCTGAACTCTGGGCCTAGCCGCTGTCCCTCAGCTCTTCAGCTCAAGGCGAGCACTCTACCACTTGAGCCTCAGACCCACTTACGGCTTTTTCTGCTTATGTGGTGCTGAGGAATCCAACCTCGGGCCTCATGCGTGCAAGGCAAGCGCTCCACCACTGAGCCACCTTCCCAGCCCCTCACTAATATTTTTTATGGGCTGGACTTGAACCTCGATCTACTCATCAAAAAGGCGTGAGCCACTTGATTTTTAATGTCCTCCCCTATGGAGGTCCCCTTTTGGTGCACATCCTCGTTCATTCATCTGGAGAAATCCATCTACATGTATGGTCCCCAGTGTCTTTGTCTCTAATTGTCTAACCATGAGCCTTCCAGACCTCTATCAGCCGAGCCATTGGTTATGGCCCATGAATCACACACGGTCACATGTCTGGCCATTTCTCCCTCCAAGTGGCCCTCACCACCGTCCTTCAGGGACATCTGGAAAGGCTGGAGGCAAAGCTCCGTCCACTGGGCCGTCTACCAGCGGGCCGCACACCGCCCCTGGAGGCCCCATAGACACAGACACAGATAAAGCCATTGTCCAGGTTGGTAGCTGAGGCTGATGCACCAGGGGCTGGCTGGGCTCAAGCAGCAAAGGCACGGCGGCAGAGCTACGCCTGGAGTCACCATCTACTTAAGCGTTTGGTAACCAGCTCCATTCTCCAGGACCCATTCCCCAGCCCCATTCCCCAGCCCCATTCCCCAGGACCCGTCTGTCCCCTGCGCGGGCCGGCCAGAGAGCGGCGTGGGAATGGTGTGGGGTCCTGCACCCCTGCATCCTTCAAGTCCTGATGGTGGCCCTAATTTCTCACCCCTCTAGGGTGCCCCAGTGCTTTTGATTTGCTACTTTTCCAGACAGAGGCAGCTCTAGTGGCCTCCACCTGGCCTTTCCTGCTCTAACGGCCTTCACTCCATACACTAGAGTCTAGATGACACAAGTTTGCCTGTTGCTGCCTATCCACGTTACGCACTGGGAACAGGGAGCTGACCACGAACTAGGTTTGGGATGCACTGGGCACTGAAGCCCCTTTGGTGTCCGGACTCCCACCCTGCCCTGCTCTGGCTGGAGGCCACAGGAAGGCCACACTGGCGTCGGGTTAGAGAAGCCTGCGTGCTGACATCCTGCCCGCCTCGCAGTCGCCCTGGTCACCCGCTGCGCCCGCACGGTGCCCTCCCTGGAGGCCACGGCCTCACCCAGGCGTCACATCGTGGACTTGAAACATTTCTGCTTCTGCAGCTCAAGTCTGAGGCAGCAGGCTTCCCATCCGATCTGTTTCCAAGGCCACCACCCCAGCGGTCAGGGTGGGTCTGGGTGAGTCAGCCCCCTTGGGCTCTCCTTTGCCTCTGCCGTCCCTCGTGGTAACTGCACCCATCTTGTGTTTGACGGTCAGGTGTCACCATTCAGCCCTCAGGAATCTGTGAGGCCTGCTGGGCTCCTCACATCTGTCCCCCGAGGTCCTTGTGTCAGGTGCGTCATCTGACACTGCCAGGCAGTACAGGGGCCTCTTCAGATCCTCTGTAAGCCAGAGCGAGCAGGCTGGGCCGCTCTACCTCAAGGACAGAGTGGGCCTCCCCACCTCCGGGCAGGCTACCTCTCAGCCAGTGTTTCAGCCACCAACACACCATTCCCACCTCTGAACTGGCCAAGCCAGGACCGGAGAGCACTGCTGTGCCCTCGCTGCCAGACAGAGACTCCCATGCCCACCCAGCAGCCCTCACCCTATCCCCAGCCAGGCTTGGTGCTATGAGCTCAGTGTCCATACACATCCAAGCAGGCGCCTTTGAGATGCACACGTAGACCGTGGTTATGTATGATGGCGGATGGGAATGCTGCACCAGAGGCCTGAAGGAACCCGTGTACTCCGGGAGCCATGGTCTATATCCACTAATGCACTGCTCACAGAACCAGGGAAGGGCACTGCTGTGAATAATGAGGATCAATCACATACCAGGGTTGTAATGACTAGATCTGGCTCTGCTAAAGCCTCCAGTGCCTCATGCAACTCCTACTTGCAAAAATCAATATATTTCCTCTCTCATTAAGCTGGCTTGGGCTGGGTCTCTGCTATTTGCTAACAAATTCAAGCTTGCTAACACGAAAGCCAATCTGTCCAGAAGGTCAGGCGGTGTTTCTTCTGAGAGCCCCCCCAGGCATCGCAGAAGATCTTCCCAGAGTTCCCGGGGCTCTCAGCCTGCCACGTGGATGGGCAGCAGGCTCCGCTCTGTCGGAGCTGTTGGAGTCTGCAAAGCACGGGATGGGGCAGAGGTCCCCTGCCCTCCCAGGCCAGGCTGCCTCTGTCCTCCTGCCCATCAGTGTGGTAACCCCAGGCCTCCCTCCCCTCCCTCCCCACGGTCTCTCCAACCACAGTGTTTTTGCAGAGCTCCCCAAAGATAAGGCATAGAGCACAGCCGTCGCTGGGAGATTCATGACAGTCATTTGTATACATGAGGTGCTCACAGACACCACGCTCCTGCGCTGCCTTTTCATTTTACTTAGTGCAAAGGAGCAAGCTGTTCCCAAATCACAGTTATACATTCTCATAAATCAGGCGGCTTGGCATGCCTTCCACCTGGTGGCCAGGCCTTGCCGTGTCCTTGGCCTGCGCTCTCCTGCGGCTAGCAGTCGTTTGAATATCCCTGCTTGCACAGCAGTATTTGTCTCTCTCAAGTGGGTGAGGAATAAGCTTACAGCCTTCTGAAGTTCCATCCTGAGCATCCCAAGAGCCAGGAGCCTGAGTCCTGTGCTTTCCCAACACAGGCATGTATGGGCATGCATGTACGCTGCACACACACATGCATGCATGCACATGCAGCACACACGTGCACACACACGTGCACACGCACCTGCTCACACGTCACTGTGGCTGTTTAAGGCATTATTTTCCAGGCTCTGTGCTGTGGACGGGAGCCAGGGCCATGCTCTGCCTCAGTGTGACAGGACGCATTTCCACGGGACTCCGGCAGCTTCCTCACAGGCTGGACACACCCCTGAGCTCTGCTCCCCAGAAGTGGGGTGCTCCTGTGTGCACGCCACAGCCTCTCCGCAGCCTGAGAGACACATTGTCAAGGATATGCCTGGTTTACTTTTAAACTAACCCTGGAGAAAAAGCCATAACAACCAAATCACAGCAAAACTCACAGCCTCGGACCAGAACTAAGCCAGACAAAACTTTTTTCTTTTTAAATCAGCCCTGGCTTCAAGGTTCCTGGAGCTGAGAACTGTGGGCTGTTCTAGTTCTGCCGGATTTGGCCTGGGCCTTTGCCAACTCTTACTACCATATAATTTAATCTAATTGATCAATTAAATCCAAATAATTTTAAACAAGCTGTAATAGCAGTTATATAACTTCAGTACTACATATAATTTTCTTAACAACTTTATCAAAGGAATTACTCAGGAGGGTTTGCCATCTGCCTGGTGGGAACCGGGGCCCCCAAGTTCTCCGAGATGCCGGGCGTCTGTCCTTGGAGTGTGGCTTGGGGAAGGGCCGAAGCCGCTCCCTGTCTGTCTGCTGCTGATTGCCCTTCGATGATGGGAGGACATCTGGCCTTAGGAGACTTTGTGGTTCTTCCCAGCAACAAGTGCGAGCCTGAAATCACAGCTCGACTCTGTTCAGTTACATAGTGCGTATCCATTGCCACAGCTGTGCCCCTGACCAACAGCCGCTTGCATGACAGTCAGTGGCAGGAAGGGAACGCCGAGCTTTGCTTGTACATCTGTGGCGGGCTGTGGGTCTCATGGACTAGGCTTACCGAGACCTGTGGTCAGCTGGGGTCAGCTGGGGTCAGCTGGGGTCAGCTGGGGTCAGTGGTGGCTCTGCCAGTACCGCGGAGCTGAGACCATACACTGACCTCCAGCAGGCTGTCCAGACATTCTGCTACGGAAAACGTGGCCCAAAAGAAGATGCGTGTGGGGCTGGGAAGTGGCTCAGGGGTAGAGCGCTGGCCTCGCATGCGTGAGGCCCCGGGTTCCATTCCTCAGCACCACATAAGCAGAAAAGGCTGGACGTAGCGCTGTGGCTCAAGTGGTAGAGCTCTAGCCTTGAGCACGACAGAATCAAGGATGGGCCTTGAGCTCAAGCCCCAGAACCAGGAAAAGGAAGGGGGAAGAAAGATGTGTGTTAGCCTTCTGTTGCTGGGACAAAATAACGTTGAAGAAGAGAAGGAAAAGGGAAGGTTTACTTCGGCTCTGGGGTCTGATTTCAATCCCCGGCCAGTGCTGGGCTTGTGGTGGCACAGAGCACCGTGGTGGAGACCGTGGCAGTCGATAAGAGACACTGGTCTGGAGTAACCAGAGCAGGAGCTGAGGTTAGGGGTAGGCACCAAGCGGCGCAGAGGAAGAAATCCAGAGCGTTCCAGAGCGTGGCTTGGGAAAGAAAGCCGGAGGTCAGGGGCCGGCTGGGCGCTGGGCCCAAGGTGGGCTCCAGGTCTCCCCGCCAGCAGAACCACCGGCCATTCCCTACAGCCAGCGCTCAGCACAGGTGCCCGGCTCGGACAGGTTCTCCTGGCCACCCTCTCCCTGGCCGTGGCCGTGGCCAGGTGGACCTGTAGAGGGTCACCAGGCTAATGGGATCAGGGTCATCTGATCCCCTGGTCTTCACCAGTCATGTCTGCAAGGGCCGTTTCCAACACGGCCCCGCTCACAGGCACTGGGCCGCGACTCCATCCTGAGTCTGGGGCCCGGCTGGGTACCTGGCAGCCCTGGGCAAGTCCCTTCTCCTCTCAGCCGGCCTCGCCTGCCTGGGAAACGGCCGCCCTGCTGTCTCTGAGGTGCCATGAGGACACCAGGAAAAACAGGTGTGGAAATAGCAGCCTGCCACCATCAGGTCTCAAACTGGTGACAGCCCCGCACCCCACACACCACCTCCACTCCCACAGGCCCTGCGCGTGTGTGCGCACACATACACATGCACACGCACACACACACACACCCCGCCCGGTCCTGCACACACACACACCCCACCGGCCCTGCACACACACACGCACACACACACATACATACACGCGCACACATAGACCCCGCCCGGTCCTGCACACACACACACGCACACACACACCCCACCAGCCCTGCACACACACACACGCACACGCATACACACACGCACATGCACACACACACACATATACACACGCACACAGACCCCATCCGGTCCTGCACACACGTACACACACGCACACACACACGCACACACATGCACACGCACACGCACACACACCCCGCCCAGTCCCGCATACACACGTACACGCACACACACCCCACCCGGTCCTGCACACACACACGCACACACACACCCTGCCCAGTCCCGCATACACACGTACACGCACACACACACCCCACCTGGTCCTGCACACACACACGCACACACACACCCTGCCCAGTCCCACATACACACGTACACGCACACACACCCCACCCGGTCCTGCACACACACACGCACACACACCCTGCCCAGTCCCGCACACACACGCACACACACACGCACACACACACGCACACACACACACACGCCGCCCGATCCTGCACACACACACGCACACACACACCCTGCCCAGTCCCACATACACACGTACACGCACACGCACACACACCCCGCCCGGTCCCGCACACACACACGCACACACACACCCCCCGCCCAGTCCTGCACACACACACACACACCCCGCCTGATCCTGCACACACACACGCACACACACACATACCCTGCCCGATCCTGCACACACACACGCACACACACACCCTGCCCAGTCCCGCATACACACGTACACGCACACGCACACACACACCGCCTGATCCTGCACACACACGCACACACACACACACCCCGCCCAGTCCCGCACACACACACACACACCCCGCCTGATCCTGCACACACGCACACACACACACACACATACACGCACACACACACACCCCGCCCGGTCCTGCACACACACACGCACACACACACACATACATACACGCACACACACACACCCCGCCCGGTCCTGCACACACACACATGCACACGCACACACACCCCACCGGCCCTGCACACACACACGCACACACACACACCCCGCCCGGTCCTGCACACACACACACACACACCCCGCCCGATCCTGCACACACACACGCACACACACACACATACATACACACACACACACACACCCCACCGGCCCTGCACCACCCCCCCCAGCCCTGCCTGGCTCTGCATTCCACCCCAGGATACCTTGCAGTTCCCAGGAGTCCACAGAGGGCTGCTTCCTACAAACAAGCCCCTAGAAGGCTGGGGAGGAGGTTCTCAGTGCTCCTACTGGTGATGACGGTGAGATTCCCTAGCCTTCTCCTTAAATGCAGCAACAAAGCTTCCATTAATTCTCCCTAAGTGTGAATGTTCCCACGGGCTCCAATTACGCGGCTTCTGTGGAACTGAGTTTCCCCAATCGAGCCCCATTTTAATATGACTGCCAAACAGGGCACAGCAGGGTCTCCCAGATCCCCACGGAGCCAGGGGAGCGTCGGGCCCTGCCTGGTCCCTCCTCCCGGGAGAGCTCCCCGCGGGGTCCCGCCCTCCGCCCACCCTCTCCCCTGAGACAGTCCTCCTCCAGACTCTCCCGCACTGGCCTGTCCACACTCCCGGCCACGCGCGCCCCGCACCCACCGCCCGCCACGCGCACCCCGCACCCACCGCCACGCGCGCCCCGCACCCACCGCCCGCCACGGGCCCCACACCCACTGCCCGCCACGCGCGCCCCGCACCCACCGCCACGCGTGCCCCGCACCCACCGCCACGCGCCCCGCACCCACCGCCCGCCACGCGCCCCGCACCCACCGCCACGCGCGCCCCGCACCCACCGCCCGCCACGCGCGCCCCGCACCCACCGCCCACCACGCGCGCCCCGCACCCACCGCCACGCGCCCCGCACCCACCGCCCGCCACGCGCCCCGCACCCACCGCCCGCCACGCGCGCCCCGCACCCACCGCCACGCGCCCCGCACCCACCGCCCGCCACGCGCCCCGCACCCACCGCCCGCCACGCGCGCCCCGCACCCACCGCCACGCGCCCCGCACCCACCGCCCGCCACGCGCCCCGCACCCACCGCCCGCCACGCACACCCACACCCACCACCCGCCACGCGCGCCCCGCACCCACCGCCCGCCACGGGCCCCGCACCCACCGCCCGCCACGCGCGCCACACCCACCGCCCGCCACACGCGCCCCGCACCCACCGCCCACCACGCGCCCCACACCCACCGCCCGCCACGCGCGCCCCGCACCCACCGTCGCCACGCGCGCCCCGCACCCACCGTCGCCACGCGCGCCCCGCACCCACCGCCCGCCACGCGCGCCCCGCACCCACCGCCCGCCACGCGCGCCCCGCATCCACCGCCCGCCACGCGCGCCCCGCACCCACCGCCCGCCACGCGCGCCCCGCATCCACCGCCCGCCACGCGCGCCGCGCACCCACCGCCCGCCACGCGCGCCCCGCACCCACCGCCACGCGCCCCGCACCCACCGCCCGCCACGCGCGCCGCGCACCCACCGCCCGCCACACGCGTCCCGCACCCACCGCCCGCCATGCGCGCCCCGCACCCACTGCCCGCCACGCGCGCCCCGCACCCACCGCCACACACGCCCCGCACCCACTGCCCGCCACGGCCCCACACCCACTGCCCGCCACGCGCGCAACGCACCCACCGCCACACACGCCCCGCACCCACCGCCCGCCACACACACCCACACCCACCGCCCGCCACGCGCCCCGCACCCACCGCCCGCCACGCGCGCCCCGCACCCACCGCCCGCCACGCGCACCCCGCACCCACCGCCCGCCACGCGCGCCCCGCACCCACTGCCCGCCACGGGCCCCACACCCACTGCCCGCCACGCGCGCCCCGCACCCACCGCCACGCACGCCCCGCACCCACCGCCCGCCACGCGCCCCTCACCCACCGCCCGCCACGCGCGCCCCGCACCCACCGCCCGCCACGCGCCCCGCACCCACCGCCCGCCACGCGCGCCCCGCACCCACCGCCACGCACGCCCCGCACCCACCGCCCGCCACGCGCGCCCCGCACCCACCGCCCGCCACGCGCCCCGCACCCACCGCCCGCCACGCGCGCCCCGCACCCACCGCCACGCACGCCCCGCACCCACCGCCCGCCACACACACCCCGCACCCACCGCCCGCCACGCGCCCCGCACCCACCGCCCGCCACGCGCGCCCCGCACCCACCGCCCGCCACGCGCGCCCCGCACCCACTGCCACGCGCGCCCCGCACCCACCGCCCGCCACGCGCCCCGCACCCACCGCCCGCCACGCGCGCCCCGCACCCACCGCCCGCCACGCGCGCCCCGCACCCACCGCCCGCCACGCGCGCCCCGCACCCACCGCCCGCCACGCGCGCCCCGCACCCACTGCCACGCGTGCCCCGCACCCACCGCCCGCCACGCGCACCCCGCACCCACCGCCCGCCACGCGCGCCCCGCACCCACTGCCACGCACGCCCCGCACCCACCGCCCGCCACGCGCACCCCGCACCCACCGCCCGCCACGTGCGCCCCGCACCCACCGCCACGCGCCCCACACCCACCGCCCGCCACGCGCGCCCCCGCACCCACCGCCCGCCACGCGCGCCCCGCACCCACCGCCCGCCACGCGCGCCCCGCACCCACCGCCCGCCACGCGCGCCCCGCACCCACCGCCCGCCACGCGCGCCCCGCACCCACTGCCACGCGCCCCACACCCACTGGTGAGCACAGAAGGCATGGGGCGACATGCCTCGGCTCAGGCTGGACTCTGCCTGCCGGTCTCCGGTGATACCTTGTTCACCAGGCCTCCTCTCCTCAGACCTCCAGGGACGTTTCTGCCTTTCCCTGTCCACTGAGTGCACACAGCCCAGCTCTGGCTTCCAGGCCCCTCCCACGCTTCTCCTCAGATCTGTGTGTGTGTGTGTGTGTGCGTGCGTGTGTGTATGTATGTGTGCGTGCGTGTGTGTATGTATGTGTGTGTGTGTGTGTGCGTGGTTCTGTCTGCGCATCCTTTCTCCCTATATCTCTGAGGAAATCTCTGCAGAAGCACCTGGCTGTTGCAGGGGCTGGGGTGGGGCCGGGCAGGGGCAGGGGTGGCTCCGGGGGCTCTTACTGCACACACAACGGCAGAACTGAGCCCCAAAGAGGCCGCAGACCCCAGCATGTCTAGAAAAGGATCCAGAAGAGCAGGCTCCTGCGCCCTGCCGTTCCCCGTCCCTGCTTCCTCATCTCAGAGCCTCTCGGGCCGTAACTACCATGTCCCTAGTCCTGAGCTCAGAACTGAGGGCCCCCCACGGGACCCCTGCAGGCCTCTGTCCCTCACCCTACTTCCTCTTCCCTCCTGCTCCCCCCTTCCCCGCCCCAGACCCAGCCTACACTAGCAGGGAATGGACGAAGAGGATCGGGCATGCGATCCAGAAGCGATCCAGAAGCGGGCCGGATGCTCCTTCCCAGGATGGTGCAAACCTGTCTCCCGGCCACACAGCCCCTCCCCGCGTTCCTGACTCAGGAGGGAGGGGGAGGGTCAGCGAGTGGTGCTGGGTCAAAGTCCCAGCCTGTTGCTCTCCACTCAGCTCTTCAGTACCAGCCTGGAGACAAAGGAGCTGGGCACCAGCCTCTCAAGCCTGGGCCCCCGACGGGAGAGGGTCCCAGCATCAGGACACTGCAGGCCAGGGTCTGGGCCCTGCCGCTACTCCCAGGGTAAGGACTTGGGCCGTGGTGACAATTAAACAACACATAAATCAGGTCCATTGTCCTGGCCGCGCAGGTGGCTCTCTGTGAGGTGGAACTGGGGGCTGTGTCTGCCACCATGGCCTTCCAGCCAGGCTCTCCTTCTGCCGGACACAACCCTGTCCTGGTGGGCTCTAGGCGGACACCTCTCCCCAGCACACCTCTGCAGGAGGCGTGAGCCCGGCACAGAGGCCTGCCTGCTCAGACAGAAGGGCCTGAAGTGGGCCCTGATCCCCTCTGCCCCTGTCTGCTGTGTCCCTGGGTATCTGGAGCAGAGGGTAGAGGAGAAGGGCCCCTGCGCTCGGGGCCCGCAGCTCAGCGGTTCCCAGGGAGCTGCTCTGCCCCTCCCGCCTGGCCATCTGGTGCATTCGACTCAGATCCGTGGTGGTTTTGTTCTAAAACTCTGCACTCGTGGGGTCTGCGGTGGGGGGTGGCTGTGTAGGGAAACTATGCTTCCTCCCATATGTTCTCGTGGCACAGAGCAGCTGGCTTTCAGTCCTTTAAAACAAACCAGAAAGGAAAAGGAAAAGCACTTGCCAAGTTCTTCCCTCTCAAAGGCAAAATGCCTGGAGATTCTGGAGGGTTGGACACGTGGTCTCTGGGGACGGTGCCGGTGGTGGAGGACCGTGGCAGGCTGCACGGCTCAGGATCACGTGAGGGGACTCGGGTGCCTGTCAGTACGGCCCAGTGGACGGACGCCCCAGATGACCTACCGAGGCCCCACCAGAGACCTGGGTTGGGTGCCACCAGGCCAGTGCACCCTTGTCCCAAAGTGTGCACCCCGGGCTCACTCCCCTCCCCCAGGAGAGGCTGAATGGGAGCTGGTCCTTGGCCCTGAGAGTCCAGGTGGTTGGTGGCCAGCAGAGGAAACTCACCAGGTATAACTGGGAGGATCTGGCTGGGGAGCTGGGGGAAGGAAGCGTGGATTCGACCGAGCCCTACTCTCCACCCGCAGCACCTCCTCTCCCTCTGCAGCTCCCCAGCTTCCTCCACACAGCACCCCAGCCCTGAAGCCCCGAGGACCCCGCGGGCCCCCCTCCCCCAAGGTGGGACACAACTCCAGTTTGTCTTTGAAGAACTTCCTGTGCTCTCTGGTAGCGCTAACCAACGTAGACAGCGGCAGACGCACGTGGTTATTGCTTAATGCCCCAGGCCTGATTGGGGGAAGGGCCTTGAAGACCAAATGTACATCTGGTGACTGCTTCCCAGGATGCAGACACGCCGGTGCCTGCTGGAAGCAGGCGCCACAGCCCCTCGGTGGGCTCCGTGGACTTTGCACCCATACCAGACACTGTCCCCCTGGCCTGAGGCTCCGGCCTCAGACAGCCCTGTGTGGACATGCTGTCGGGGTGGAGCCAGGAGGCAGCCTGGAAGAAGGGCCGTCAGACAGGACCCAGCAGTGTAATTGTTCCGATTATCTTCCCCTTCATTTGCTATTGATCTTCCCTGCTAATGAAGCCCATCATGAAGCTACCAGGATGCTGTGGGCATGATGCAGATGCTCTCTGCTCAGCCCAGCCGAGGGCTCTGGAAACTGGGAAGGAAGAAGCACCTGCTCCCTGACCACTTCCGAGCCCCGGCTGCCAGGACGGATGGGGTGTGGGGCCTCCCGGTTTCCCTGAGCTCCTGTGAGCAGCCATGCGGTAGGCACCAGCTTCAGTGATGTGAGGGCCTGGCACACGAGGCCTGGCTCTGAGTCCTAGGGTAGAGATGGGGGGAAAGGGTTACCGGTGCCCTGGTGGGACTCCCCCCACCCCCCGGGCTGCAGTGGTGGGGATCAGAAACCTCCACGCCTCCCACAGGAGCAAGAGCTATACCATCACTCCCTCAGAAAACAAAAACCGTGGTCTTCCTCCCCGCAGCGGCTCAGCCAGGCCCGAGCTCCACGTGGCCTGAGGGACACCGGCTCCCTTTGCCCCCACAGATCTCGGCGCCCTCTGCTGGGGAGACCAGTTCTCCTCCAGGGTCCGCCCAGCTCGGCAGCCACGCCTGCCTCCACGCTGGCCCTCCACCCTGCTCCTGGATGATGGACCTTGTTCCCAGTCTCAAGGTGGGCAGGGCCTGGACAGAGAGGCTACTTTGTCCCTCAGGGCACCTGCTGCGGCGGCTTGTCGGTGAGGCTGCACACCAACTCTGTTCCACGCTGTGCAGGAGCGCAGTGTGGGCCTCTGTCCCACACGGACTCCCGTGGTCACATGGCATGCTCATGGTGGAGGAGGCTCCAGGATCAAGAGACACAGCTACTCTGCCTGCTCACCGCGCACAGGATGCTGCCCGCACCGTTCCTGTTCTCCGTGGCTCAGGAGCTTCCTGCAGGAAGACCTGAGATGCATCAGCTCTACATTGCCACTGCACATTACAAGGCAAATACATGATTGCTCCCCTCTTCAAATTATGGGTAATTACACCTGGACTAAGTGTACTAATTACAGACAAAGCCCTGTTGATACCATCACCAGGCTGCTGTTTGCTCAGCAAACCCTGCCCTGCCTGGAGGATGAATGGGTATGTCAGAGACTCAAGAAAGAAAACTGTATCAGAAATGTTTCTCTGGAGCCAGCACCCAGGCCCAGAGTTTAAGCCCCACGACTGACAAAAAGAAAGAAAAAGAGAAAAGAAATGTTTCTCTGTTCTGCTGTGAAGGAGGCAGCCGCACAGAGATCTCTCCAGACCCGATGGCTCCACCCACCCTGGTGAGGTGGGCAGGGCAGGCCCGGCCTCAGAGCCATGGACAGAGCAGGCCCAGCCTCACAGCAGGCCCGGCCTCACAGCAGGCCCGGCCTCAGAGCCTAGGGCAGGGCAGGCCCGGCCTCACAGCAGGCCCGGCCTCAGAGCCTCGGGCAGGGCAGGCCCGGCCTCACAGCAGGCCCGGCCTCAGACCCATGGACAGAGCAGGCCCAGCCTCAGAGCCTCGGGCAGGGCAGGCCCGGCCTCAGAGCCTCGGGCAGGGCAGGCCCGGCCTCACAGCAGGCCCGGCCTCAGAGCCATGGACAGAGCAGGCCCGGCCTCAGAGCCTCGGGCAGGGCAGGCCCGGCCTCACAGCAGGCCCGGCCTCAGAGCCATGGACAGAGCAGGCCCGGCCTCAGAGCCATGGACAGAGCAGGCCCGGCCTCAGAGCCATGGACAGAGCAGGCCCGGCCTCAGAGCCTCGGGCAGGGCAGGCCCGGCCTCACAGCAGGCCCGGCCTCAGAGCCATGGACAGAGCAGGCCCGGCCTCAGAGCCTCGGGCAGGGCAGGCCCGGCCTCACAGCAGGCCCGGCCTCAGAGCCATGGACAGAGCAGGCCCGGCCTCAGAGCCTCGGGCAGGGCAGGCCCGGCCTCACAGCAGGCCCGGCCTCAGAGCCATGGACAGAGCAGGCCCAGCCTCAGAGCCTCGGGCACGGCAGTCCCGGCCTCAGAGCCGCGGGTCTGGACGCCGCCAGGCCCACCGCCCCCAGCCAGACCCTCTCCGGAGCTTCCGCCAGGGGGCAGTCCACTCAGTTCCATTCTGTGCTGACATCTTAGTGAGGTGGTTTAGGGTGCGGTGCAGGGTGAAGCGGCGGTGAGCGGGAACTAAAGGGGCGCAGAACCCACAGGCCCTCGGTGCCCGCCTGCTCACGGGTGGCCCCGTGCCTGGGAACCGCTCTGGCACAGCTCAGCGTGACCCCTTCCTGAGCACCGGCTTCAGTTCAGGACCGGCTGTCACTACTAGTGGGTCCACAGTAGCCACCAAACCGTCATTAGCTGCAGGGGAACCGGTCCTTTTTCTTTTTCTTTTTTAATTTTATTTTCTTGTGAAGATGCTGTGCAGAGAGGTGACAGTTACGGCAGGAAGGTAATGAGTCGAGCATTGCTACCCCTCCTTGGCAACAGTCCATTTCTATAAACCTGGCCTTCTCTAACAAACCAAACATGCCAGCTTTCACTGAGGGCAGGCTCCTCACCTCTCCAGGCTGTCTTCCCCTTCAGCCCTCCCGCGATGGCTGAGTCTCTGAGCCGTCCTGCACTGGCGTGGTTTCTCTTGATATTCGCATGTTGGCATAGATCTACCCTCTCCCTCTTGATGCCTGCCTGGCCCGGTCCTATGACAGACCCAGGGCAGCCTTTGAAAATGACATGCATGAGAACTGAACAATTAAACCCATTGAAATTGTCTTGGAGAAGAGGGGGAGTGGCAGAGTGGGTGATATTGACTGGAATACATTGTATACACACCTGAAAATGCCACATGAAACCCCCCCCATGTAGCAAATAGATGCTACTTAAAAGGAAAAGAAAATGACTTTCTGTTTTAATGTCCTCAAAGTGAGGTCGCAAGCCATAGTGTGGGCCCCAGAGACAAAGCAGGAGCCTGGCGTGCGGGGCCGGACACCGGCTTGTCCTCCGTGCCCTCAGCTGCCTGCGGCCCCTCGGCCTTGAACACCACAAGCTGGCAAGTAGCTCCTGAAGGACTCTGGGCACAAACGGTGGCCAGGGGTGGTGATGGCCTACCCCTAGCCACTGTCCTGGAGTCTTAAACGGTGACCACCGGAAGAAAGGGAGCCACAGACCTAGGCCTTCACCAGCTCTTGAAGAGACCAACCAGGAACCCACAGCCTGGAGCACAAATGGCACTGAGGTCTGGTTGCCTTGGCAATGAGCAGTGCCAGCCCCTTCTCCACGAGGCTGGGCCGCCTGGCTGGACACCGTCCGAGGTAAGTGCCAGGCAAAGTGGGGGGACGGACGAGCCTCACCACCCCAAAAAAGCCTCCACCTGCACCGTTACTGGTCCTTCTGTCCCAAACAGGCCCTGGCAGGCCTTTTCTGGGCACTCAGCAAGGAGGAAGCCAGGCCAGAGGACTGCGCAGGAAGACTCATGCCATGGGCTGCCCTGCCCTTCCTGGAGGCTTAGAGACAAGCACCGGCTAGACCTGCAGACCCATGCCCCACGCACGCACACACACCGGTACCATCCACATCCTCACATGTGTGCCAGAACTCATGCCTGCACATGTGTGAAACACAGAAACTACACTCCTGTACACGTGTGCTCTCAGGCACCCTCAGAGCCAAGACACGCGTGCACAGTATAGCACACCACACCTGGCGCACACACGCAGACACGCAGGACGCATGCACCTCCCACATGCAGAGCGAGCCCTGGAGAAGCGGCTAATGTATGTGTCCAATTATAAATATAATTACATTTCTGAATCCATTAGCTATTCTGCAAACACTGCGTCGGCAACAGGGATGAGATCCGTGATTGTAGAGGAAACAGTGCTGGGAATTTTAATTTTTATTTTACTCGAAATTCAACACCAAATAATAACAGGGCTGCCCGGGTGGAACACATTTCCACATTCAATTAAAACAGAAGCAGTCATTTCCAGCAGCCGCCCGCAGCCACCCCGAGGGCTGCACCATGGGGACCGGCGCTGGAAGCGCAGACCGGGGCTCGGCCCTGGCTGTCTGGGGACGGCAGAGGCCCCTCGGGGCCTGAGCCCGGGTCCCCACCACACACACGCGATGGCTTGTGATGCTTCAGAGCTCAACTGTGTCCGAGGTCACCCACGGAGGCTGTGTGAGGCCCTGGGCCACCGCACGCACCCCACTCACCCGCAGAGCACAGACCCTGCTCGGGAGACCCTGCCCAGAGCTGTGTGCTGCGTCCCCGCAGAACAGTGGCCCTGACGGAGACCTTGCAGAACCTGTGCTGGGCTGGACTTTCTACGTTATCTGCGGTAATCTTTGACTGCTACTCGGCTGGCAGAGATTTATTGGCTTGAAGGGTTTGGTGGCACTGGGGCTTGAACTGGGGCCTTTGCTCATGCTAGGCAGGCGCTCTGCTGCTTGAGCTGCACCTCTAGCTCTTTTTTCCCTCCGGTCTTGATTTCTGCCCCAGCCTTCCTGAACTAGGATCCTCCTGTCTGCTTCTAATTATAACTGGAAAATGGGTGCATGCCACTGAACCCAGCTCCTTGTGCTGAGGCGGAGTCTCAAGAACTTTGCTTCCCTGTCCGGCATGGAACCTCCTTCCTGCTGAGGAGCTGGGGGGACAGCCGTGAACCCCAGGTACCCCGCTCACAGCCACACGTTTAAAACACAGGGCAATATCTGCTCTGCCCCACGAGCTCATGCCTCCCTAGGCCAAATCTCCCCAAACAGTCCAGTTGGGACAGATTAAGTTTCACTGTAAACCCAGAAGCACAGCTTCATTTCTAGGCAAGTCATTTAAGAGTCTCCTAAACTCTACTGGCTTCCAGACTGGAAATCACTTCCCGGTAATCTTGGTTCCCCTCCACTCTGGAGATAAGAGGGCTAGGAGGTGAGCTCCCGGAGCAGAGGTGAGCAAAGGGAGGCCAGTGACTGTCCTTCGAGGAGGCTGAAAACAGATGAGTTAGCAGAGCCAGAGCTCTCATGAACACCACCAACCCTCCCGGAGTAAACGTGGTCTCCCTGGTAGAGGCCGCGGGGATGGCTGTGGCTTCCAGAGAGGCCCGGCCACCGTGTGGCGGGGACGGGGGCACACGGGGCACGGGGCGCGGTGTGCAGGGGGGGGAGTTGAAGCCCCGGAGGCTGCTCAGAGTGTGGCCTCCAGACCACAGCATCCACCAGAAATGCAGAGGTCCAGGCCCCACCCTGGGCCCAAACACTCCCCGGGGAAGGGGGAAAGTCTAGGGCTTGCTCAGTAGCCCCAGACATCATAACCAGGATCTTGAGGAAAGAATGTCCTTGGTCTTATCTTCGCAACCCCAACAACTAAGCTACCTGTCAGGAAGATGGAGACAAAGTAGGGACGGCACCAGAACGCAAAAGAAATTCCTCATATCCACAAAACAGACCCGTCACAGGCAGAAACACATTTCCCAAAGGAAAGGACATATCAGGGCTAGAGTCTGGCCCAACAAGAACAAAATCCTGAGCTTAAACCCCAAAAGAGAAAAGAAAAGGGATTATCTGTAAACTGAGGCACAACACACAATCCACTATGCTGCTGGATACAGGAAAGGTCAGAGGCAGACTGAGGTAGGGGTGAGAGAGAGAGAGAGAGAGAGAGAGGAGAGAGAGAGAGAGAGAGAGAGAGAGAGAGAGAGAGAGAGAGTCCATACAAACGCAAACCTAGGCAGAGCATAGGGAAAAGCCAACAAGCAGATAACCCCATTCCAGGAGTAAGGAAAGCCTCTTATAATTTTTCCCATGGCAAAATAACCCTAATAACATAAATTCAACACAAATAAGAGACAACAAAATAACAAAGTGATATGAAGAGAGAGATTGCCAAAATAACACCATTAAGGAACCAATAAATAACCTAAAAGTAGCAAGAAATACAGTTGCTCTATTGCAAATCAATTCTCTTTAGAATTCTATGTCCCTCTGTTAATCATTGAATAACTCATTTATTAGCATAGTTGCCAATATGTACTATAGAATGTTAGAAAAAGCAGATACAGAAGAAAACAGCCAGGTACCTGTGGCTCATTCCTGCAATGCTAGCTACTCAGGAGGCTGAGATCCAGAGTGTTGAGATTCAAGGCCAGCTTGGGCTTGGCAGCTCTCTGGAACTTTCCAGTGACGAGGGCCTGCAGCTTCTCACTTGGGGCTCTTCACACCCTTCAGCCTTTTTCCGGCTTTGGCTCTTCACTGTCTCTGCTTCTAATTTCTCTCAGCTGTCTCTACTTTCCATGGTTTTTCTCCTTTATCTCTTCAGCCAGCTGGAAAGAAGCCTTATTAGGCCTAAGTGGGGACCAGGTGGAGATAAGAAACCTTCCTGGGCTGGGAAGGTGGCCCCGTGGTAGAGCGCTTGCCTAGCACGCATGAAGCCCTGGGTTCGATTGCTCAGTACCACACACACACAGAAAAGGCCACAGTGGAGCTGTGGCTCAGTGGTAGAGCGCTTGCCTAGCACGCATGAAGCCCTGGGTTCGATTGCTCAGTACCACACACACACAGAAAAGGCCAGCAGTGGAGCTGTGGCTCAGTGGTAGAGCGCTAGCCGTGAGCAAAGCAGCTCAGGGTGGAAGTGGGTGCAGGACCTCCTCCAGCTCACCGAGGCTGGCGATGGGAGTCTCTTAATTAACAGTCGTGGCTGGGACAGTCTTCTGGAGCTGGGCTCTGGCAGCAGGCAGCTGTGGTTGTGCTGCAGCTTCCTCCAGGGATCAGGGAGGGTGTGGAGCGGCCAGGCTGGCACAAGGGCCGTCGGTCTGGTGGCTTGGTTGTTAGTCCCCTGCTCAAGGCAGCTAGGCAGTGGGGAAGGACCTAGCAGGTAAAACTAGGAAGTCAAATCATCCAGGCCTCCAACAGCTTAGGCTAGTTAAAGGGAAAATAAGCATGAGAAGAAGCTGATATACCAGGTCCAGTGGTTGGAGGGACATCATAACTCCCTCCCTGGGAGGCAGTTTAAGGCCAGCCTGAAGAGCTCACAGACTCCATCTGGGTCACGAGCCTGTCATCCCCAGCAATTCAAGGAAGTATAAACGGGAGGGTTGCAGCTCAGGCTTGCTTAGTAAAGACACAATGGAGGAGGTTGAGTGGTATAGAGCACTCACTGACAAGCACAAGACTCCAAGTTCAATCTCTAGTATCACCAAAAAAAAAGGACCCAAAATGACTTTTTACAATAAAGGCCTATCATCGACATTAAGGTTGTTCAGCCCCGATCTGCTCTTATCTGGTAGGCCTGGGGACAGTTGGGCCCTCCTATCGGTCTATCTGTCTCAAGGGAAGGTTCAAGGTGAGTTCTAAGCAGAAGCAAGAGGGGTGCATCTGGGCAGGCTCACGCCTATAATCCCAGCTACTCAGGAGGCTGAGATCTGAGGGTAGCAGTTCAAAGCCAGGAATGTCCACGAGATGCTCATCTCCAGTAAACTACTCAGAAAAAGCCAGGAGTGGCACTATGCTCAGATGGTAGAGCACTTGCCTTGAGCAAGAGAAGCTCAGGGACATTGCCCAGGCCAAGTTCAAGCCCTGGGGAGGGTGGGGGGTCGAGGGGAGGGGTGACGCCCTGGGGCCGGGACCTGGATTGATTGTGGACCAGGAAGTCCTGGCCTCCGTGGCACAGAGTGGGAAAAGGAGGTCCCAGAATGGGTGGGGAGGGGGGACAGGCCCAGGCTTAGTCCGGGCGCAGAGCGAGTTGCTGGGATGTTCAGCAAAGAAGCACCGGTGCTGTGCTGTGCTGTGTGGGCTGCAGTGAGGCAGACAGGCGTGAGGAGCCCCGCTGTCCCCCCCTGCGGGGGGGCTCCTCCTCCCCTGTCTGGGGGGCTCCTCCTCCCCCAGAGCGCGGGCAGGGAGGCCACAGCTGCTCCCGAGAAGACGCAGGCACAGCGGAAGCTGTGGGCGCTCTGCAGCACAGACCACAGAACGTCGGAAACAAAACCAGGATGCGTTTGCTAAAACTGCAGAAGGAGGGGCGGCGGCCGGCTCTGACAGCGCACAATGCTGTAAATGAGACTTCCAGAAGTCTGACTTAGCCAAAAAGCACAATAGGCACGCTCCAAATTGAGCACCACGCGCTCAGCAGCTTGAAGTTGTGCTTCTGCTCCCAGGTGACCTCGTGGCCGGGTCCGAGTGGCAGAGGGGGTTGAGGAGGGACCTGCCCGCTGGCCATTCTGGAAAGGCAGCCACAGTGCTAATTGCTTCACAATGAACTATGTGCTGGGCTCTGGGAATGATCGGTGGTTCCCACAAGGCCTCTCCATCCACACGTCGAGATTTGATTACTTTTTTATCACTAAATTAAATTCCTTCCCTTGCTTGTCTTGTCACGTTAAATCTCTTTAAATCTTAATAGGCTGCAGCCTCTCCAAAGCCGCAGCCACTGACGACAGTGTCTGGGACTCACCGGGCCCTGGAGGCAGAGGTCAGGCGGGCGTGAAGGGGATAAGGGGAGGTGGTGACAGGGGCCCCGCAGAGGCTCTCGCACAGGGGTGCAGAGGGCTCCGCAGGATGCTCTTTCCCAGAACCACTGCGGCCTGGCCGCAGGCTGGGCTTCCACCCTCCTCGCTTCCCATCCTCCAGCCACTCAGGCCTCCTGCCTGGGTGCCCAGAAACACAGACCTCTGCCTGCTGGTCACCCTGTGAGCCTGAGCCCAGGTGTGCACCCCATGCTCTGCGTCGGGGGGGGGTAACCATGCTCTGCGTGGGGGGTGGACCATGCTCTGAGTGGGGGGTAACCATGCTCTGCGTGGGGGGGAACCATGCTCTGCGTGGGGGGTGGACCATGCTCTGCGTGGGGGGGAACCATGCTCTGCGTGGGGGGTGGACCATGCTCTGAGTGGGGGGTAACCATGCTCTGCGTGGGGGGGGGGGACCATGCTCTGCGTGGGGGGGACCATGCTCTGCGTGGGGGGGAACCATGCTCTGCGTGGGGGGTAACCATGCTCTGCGTGGGGGGGGGACCATGCTCTGCGTGGGGGGGGGACCATGCTCTGCGTGTGGGGGGGGAACCATGCTCTGCGTGGGGGGGGACCATGCTCTGCGTGGGGGGGACCATGCTCTGCGTGGGGGGACCATGCTCTGCGTGGGGGGGACCATGCTCTGCGTGGGGGGACCATGCTCTGCGTGGGGGGGACCATGCTCTGCATGGGGGGGGACCATGCTCTGCATGGGGGTAACCATGCTCTGCGTGGGGGTAACCATGCTCTGCGTGGGGAGGGACCATGCTCTGCGTGGGGGGGAACATGCTCTGCGTGGGGGGGACCATGCTCTGCGTGGGGGGGGTAACCATGCTCTGCGTGGGGGGTGACCATGCTCTGCGTGGGGGGGAACCATGCTCTGCGTGGGGGGTAACCATGCTCTGCGTGGGGGGGAACCATGCTCTGCGTGGGGGGGAATCATGCTCTGAGTGGGGGGGTAACCATGCTCTGCGTGGGGGGGGAACCATGCTCTGCGTGGGGGGGACCATGCTCTGCGTGGGGGGGGACCATGCTCTGCGTGGGGGAAACCATGCTCTGCGTGGGGGGGACCATGCTCTGCGTGGGGGGTAACCATGCTCTGCGTGGGGGGACCATGCTCTGCGTGGGGGGGGACCATGCTCTGCGTGGGGGGGACCATGCTCTGCGTGGGGGGTGACCATGCTCTGCGTGGGGGTGACCATGCTCTGCGTGGGGGGGACCATGCTCTGCGTGGGGGGGAACCATGCTCTGCGTGGGGGGGAATCATGCTCTGAGTGGGGGGGTAACCATGCTCTGCGTGGGGGGGGAACCATGCTCTGCGTGGGGGGACCATGCTCTGCGTGGGGGGTGACCATGCTCTGCGTGGGGGGGGACCATGCTCTGCGTGGGGGAAACCATGCTCTGCGTGGGGGGGACCATGCTCTGCGTGGGGGGGAATCATGCTCTGAGTGGGGGGGACCATGCTCTGCGTGGGGGACCATGCTCTGCGTGGGGGTAACCATGCTCTGCGTGGGGGGGGAACCATGCTCTGCGTGGGGGGACCATGCTCTGCGTGGGGGGGACCATGCTCTGCGTGGGGGAAACCATGCTCTGCGTGGGGGGGACCATGCTCTGAGTGGGGGGGTAACCATGCTCTGCGTGGGGGGGGGACCATGCTCTGCGTGGGGGAAACCATGCTCTGCGTGGGGGGGACCATGCTCTGCGTGGGGGGGAACCATGCTCTGCGTGGGGGGGGGACCATGCTCTGCGTGGGGGGGGACCATGCTCTGCGTGGGGGGTGACCATGCTCTGCGTGGGGGGGACCATGCTCTGCGTGGGGGGGTAACCATGCTCTGCGTGGGGGGACCATGCTCTGCGTGGGGGTAACCATGCTCTGCGTGGGGGGACCATGCTCTGCGTGGGGGGGAACCATGCTCTGCGTGGGGAGGGACCATGCTCTGCGTGGGGGGGGACCATGCTCTGCGTGGGGGGGGACCATGCTCTGCGTGGGGGGACCATGCTCTGCGTGGGGGGGGACCATGCTCTGCGTGGGGGGGTAACCATGCTCTGCGTGGGGACCATGCTCTGCGTGGGGGTGACCATGCTCTGCGTGGGGGTAACCATGCTCTGCGTGGGGGGACCATGCTCTGCGTGGGGGGAACCATGCTCTGCGTGGGGAGGGACCATGCTCTGCGTGGGGGGGGGACCATGCTCTGCGTGGGGGGGAACCATGCTCTGCGTGGGGGGGACCATGCTCTGCGTGGGGGTAACCATGCTCTGCATGTGGGGGACCATGCTCTGCGTGGGGGGGGAACCATGCTCTGCGTGGGGGGAACCATGCTCTGCGTGGGGGAACCATGCTCTGCGTGGGGGGTAACCATGCTCTGCGTGGGGGGACCATGCTCTGCGTGGGGGGGGGAACCATGCTCTGCGTGGGGGGGACCATGCTCTGCGTGGGGGGGACCATGCTCTGCGTGGGGGGACCATGCTCTGCGGGGGGGGGGAACCATGCTCTGCGTGGGGGGGACCATGCTCTGCATGGGGGGGGACCATGCTCTGCGTGGGGGGGGACCATGCTCTGCGTGGGGGGTAACCATGCTCTGCGTGGGGGTAACCATGCTCTGAGTGGGGGGTAACCATGCTCTGCGTGGGGGGGACCATGCTCTGCGTGGTTGGGGTAACCATGCTCTGCGTGGGGAGGGACCATGCTCTGCGTGGGGGGACCAATGGCTCTGCGTGGGGGAACCATGCTCTGCGTGGGGAGGGACCATGCTCTGCGTGGGGGGACCATGCTCTGCGTGGGGGAACCATGCTCTGCGTGGGGAGGGACCAAGCTCTGCGTGGGGAGGGACCATGCTCTGTGTGGGGAGGGACCATGCTCTGCGTGGGGGGGACCATGCTCTGCGTGGGGGGGACCATGCTCTGCGTGGGGGGTAACCATGCTCTGCGTGGGGGGGACCATGCTCTGCGTGGGGGTAACCATGCTCTGCGTGGGGGGGGAACCATGCTCTGCGTGTGGGGGGTAACCATGCTCTGCGTGGGGGGGAACCATGCTCTGCGTGGGGGGGACCATGCTCTGCGTGGGGGGGGGACCATGCTCTGCGTGGGGGGGAACCATGCTCTGCGTGGGGGGGACCATGCTCTGCGTGGGGGGGGGACCATGCTCTGCGTGGGGGGGAACCATGCTCTGCGTGGGGGGGGGAACCATGCTCTGCGTGGGGTGGGAACCATGCTCTGTGTGGGGGGAACCATGCTCTGCGTGGGGGGGGGACCATGCTCTGCGTGGGGGGGAACCATGCTCTGTGTGGGGGGAACCATGCTCCTGCGTTGGGGGGGGGAGGAAGGTAACCAGAGACCTGGGTGTGTGTTATCTCTTGTCCAGCAATGGATACAATGTAATGAATTTTAAGAAGGTTCACTGCTGTGTTCTGCTTGCACCCTGGGCTGTGCGTGGGTTAAGCAGGGCATCTGCCTGGCCCTCCCCCCCTCCCCCACCTCGGAGCAGCAGGGACAGGCAGACACCAGCTCTGCCCTCTGCCCCGGGAGGTGGTCAGCGCGCACGGAACCCAGGGCAATTCCCAGGAGGCAGGGCTCATGCGGGACGGTCGTCCTCTAGCCGGAGGCCAGGCCCACCGAGTCTGCGGAGGCCCAAAATAGGCGGAGGGCAGGAGTCCGTGGGGCTGCCGAGGGCAGGCCACGAAGCCGGGGCTCCGACAGACTCACGGGGAGGCCGGATGGCTTGCTGGTGGATTCCGAGCAAGCAAAATGGAGTCCTGGGAGGGGCGGTGGGGCCACTGGGCTGGGCCGCTGGGAGAAGGGTCAGCTGGCGTGGGGGGCTCGAAGTGTGGGTTGGACAAGTGTTGGGGACCCGAGCCCCAGGAGAAGCAGCAAGGGTTGGGGGTCATGCCAGCCCAAAGCTGGACACTGTGTCCCAGGCCCAGACAAGCGGGAAAGTGCCCCTTGCGCCCTCGGGGTAGGAGCATCGTGCACATGGAAGCCCAAGGGCCCTGGGATGGGCATGCCCCGCCCCTCGAAGGAGATAGCCAATCAAGGACCAAAAAGCAAAAGTCTTGGTTCCAAAATGCAGCAAAGGAAGCCACCATTTAGAAACTGATGTTGAGGACATTTAAAATCTGGGATTCTCTCCTGTTGGTCACCGGGTCCCGTGTCCCTGACTGAAGCTCAGCCTGGGGGCCAAAAGGGCCCAGCAGACACCTCATATCACCTCCAAGGTCCGGTTGCCAAGTCGAGAATAGGGCTGGGGGCTGGGAATGGGGCTCAGTGGTAGCGTGCTAACCTAGAGCAAAAAAGAACCTCAGGGGCAGGGCCCAGCCCCAAGTTCAAGCTCCACCACTGGCAAAAAAAATAAAAAAATAAAGAATAGTAGGGCTGGGTCTCCTTCAAGACTGACCATCTTACACCAGTCCCACAGGGACCCGGAGGAGATGGCCACCAAGCTGACCACCGGGTCCCACAGGGACTGGAGGAGACGGCCATTAAGTTGACCACCGGGTCCCACAGGGACCGGAGGAGACGGTCCTCATGCTGACCACTGGGTCCTGCAGGGTCTGGAGGAGACAGCCCTCAAGCTGACCACCGGCAGCTTCCCAGGAGCCACAGCCCCTGCAAGCTGGGGCCACCCTAAGCCAAACTGACTGAAGGACACAGGGGTTTGGAGACAGAACGCAAGGAGCCACTGTGTCCTCTCCGCCAGCCCCAGGTGCCAGGGTGCAGCCAGGCCCCAGGTGCCAGGGTGCAGCCAGGCCCCAGGTGCCAGGGTGCAGCCAGGCCCCAGGTGCCAGGATGCAGCCAGGCAGGACTGTGGCCCCAGGCAGAGCCTGTGAGGCTCCACTTCAGCTCCAGGCACAGTGCTCTCCCTCAGCTCCTGGTGAAAACTGCACAGAAGCAGACAGGCAAGCAGAGCTAGAGGACCGCAGGGGGCCGAGCTGAGGCTCCCCTCACCCGCTTCCTGGAGCTGGTGTGGAGCTGCCCACCGCCGCCAACTCTTGGGCCTGAGGAAAGTTAGTTTCAGCCACTGATTTGAAAGGACAGTGACGCCATGGTCCCCTCAGGAGCCCAAGCCCCAGGCCCAAGCCACCAAGGACGGCCTCCAGCCCTCCTGCCCGGTCCCCCACCCCTGGCCTCCTGGCTTGCTCCCTGCTCAGGCCCTGCCCGCCTGCCCGCCACCCTCTGCTCCTGGAGTCCTGCCTCCTGCTGGCTCACCATGGGCTCTAGGAGTGGATCTCTCTGCAGCCCAGGACTGCACAAGCCTGGGCTGGAGGCCAGTAGCCTGGGAAGCATGGGGCTGGGCAGCACAGCCCCTTTTCCAAAGAATGCCACACTTGGCGTTCAGGGACCTACAACAACCGAGTGGTGGGCGCAATCACGTTAGTCCATCGGGTCCTCAGACAAGGTTCTGCTGCTGCCCACCATGCCCGGGAAGGAGGCCTGGCTGTCAGCGGGGGGGGGGGGGGGGGGGGGGCTGGGAGGGGCCCCGGGAAGGAGGCCTGGCTGTCAGGGGGGGGGGGGGGGCTGGGAGGGGAGGAGGGGAGGCATGCCTTCCCTGCAGCTCGGGCCCCAGGAAGGAGGCCTGGCTGTCAGCGGGGGGGGGGGGGGGGGGGGGGGGGGGTGGGGGGGCTGGGAGGGGAGGAGGGGAGGCATGCCTTCCCTGCAGCTCGGGTCCCGGGAAGGAGGCCTGGCCTCTGCCGTCTCGTCAGGAGCCTGGCCCGCTGTCCAGGAAGGCAGCCGGCCCTCCTGCACCAAGCATCCGGACCCCTTGGCCTTTCTCTGGGCTTCCAGATGAGCCAGCGGAGCCACTGGCTCTGGGCAGTGAATCCTCTGTGAATCCTGTGACCAGGCCAGAGAAGACCCTCCACACACACACACACACACACATCAGCATGCATGCTCACACGTCTACACAGAGACGTGCTGACACATCTACGTGCATGTGTGCTCACACATGTACACAGAGACATGATCACACATATACACATGAATGCTCACAGGTCTACACAGAGACTGCTGGCATGTCTACACACAGATGTGCTCACACATCTACACACATGTGTGACACATCTATACATAGGTGTGCTCACACATGTACACAGCAAATAACCAGCTTCCCAGAGCAAACAAAGCCCTCCTGCAGGTTGCGATTCTGAAAGGGCCGCTTCTTTTCATTGCAAACAGGTGAGTGAGCAGCCTGGAGAGGGCACAGGCAGGCTCTGCCCAGACGCTGTCCGGCCCGCTGTGTGCACAGCGCTCCCAGCCAGGCTGAGATGGCCAGCTGAGGGGCAGGCTGGCCAGTCAGCTCTGGGCGTGAGGCTGTCTGCCTGGGGGTCCGGGGGTCGGGCCAGGTCTTGGGGTGTCATACCCTGGGGTATGAGCTTATGGAGATGGCTACTTGGGACATGTTTCAAAGCACGAGAGCCTTCAGGAGGAGCAGAGACCAGCATCAAGCCTCGGGTTTGTTGGCACTGGGGCCGCTGCCTTGTGCTGTGTGGCACTTTGTGCAGACAGTTCCCTGCCCTCTGCTGGCCTTTCTACCAGGCCTGGGGTCCTGTGAGGTGGCCAGGGCTGTCACGTGGTCTCCTAACCCTCACAGATGGCCTCGGGCCGGCCTGGCCTCACTCAGCCTCTGCTTCCTCATCCGAGAGGGTGCTCAGACACACCTCCAGGGCTCGGACAGCAGGGCCTGCTGTCCTGCAGGGACAAGGACGGCCCCGCTGTCACTCAGGGCCTCTGCGTTGGAGGGAGGGGCCTCTTCACTTCAGTATGACACCGGTGTGTGCTGGTGTGCCAGCTGATAGGTGCAGGGTACGGCCCCTGCTGCCACCTAGTGGGTGTGCCCGGCACTGCAAGCCTGGCACGCCCAGGCCAGGCTGCATCCCACCCTGGAGGGCCCCATCCCAGAAACGGCCCCCCACTGCTGCAGCCCCGGGGGCTGCTGCGGTTCTGCTGTCCCCGCAGGGGACTGTTCTGTGCAGTCCAGGCCTGCACCCCAGCAGCCTGGGAGCTCTCACACCGGGGACACGCTCCCACGAGCCCCTCGGCTGGGGTCTCCACCACCGCGCAGGGTCATGGGTGTGGGGAGGAGCCCGTGCCTCCCCCTCCACATCTTCCTACAGACAAGCCAGTGCCACAACCGGTCCCCGTGGTGCCTGGGCATCGGCAGACCACACACACGCTAACGCAGCCGTTCTGGTTCCCCAAGTCTGCCCTCCTTTCCAGGAAGAAGGGAGCCACCCATCCAGCTCACGCTGAAGCTCACGGGACTGTCTAGGCCCCTCCTGGCCTGCCCCTGGCGTCAGGTCACAGGCAAGTGATGGCTGGAGATGCAGAGACGCATGGGGCTGAGGCTGGAGGTGCAGGCGGAAGGCGGACTGCTGCCTGGGGCCCGGCTCCTCCACCACCGGCCAGCAAGGGCGCCTTGGCAATTGATTTAACGAGAAGGGGCCCGGCCCGTCCCAGGCCCACCAGAGGGCAGCCTTGATGCTTTCCGCAAGAGGGAGACAGGTCCCAGGGCCAGGTCTGCCTCGGCACCTGCAGCCTGGCTGCTTTCAGCCCCAAGAACACAAAGGTCGGAGGGGCTGCCCAGGGCCGCTGAGTCCCGCCCGACCACTAGGTGTCGATCTTGCCTCACTGCGTGGGAGCCTCCAGAGCAAGGCCTGCAACCAGAAAGCAAGGCCGGGCTCTGGCCGGGCTCTGGCCGGGCTCTGGCCGGGCTCACAGGTTCTGTCACCCAGCTGAAACCCCCAGACCCTCCCACCCCGCTCAGGCAGGGGTCTCGGCACAGCCAGAGGCCCACAGGTTCAAGCGTCTGCGGTGGAGTCCTGCATTCACCGGCCCTGAGGCTGCCCAGGGACCCAGCGGGCACCAAGCCACAAGTGCAGCGCGCAGCTGGTGCTGGCACCTGGGAACAGCCCTCGGTGCTGCCCCTCCGCAGCCCTCAGTACTACCCCTCCCACAGCCCTCCGTGCTGCCGTCCACAGCCCTCAGTACTACCCCTCCACAGCCCTCAGTACTACCCCTCCACAGCCCTCAGTACTACCATCCACAGCCCTCAGTACTACCCCTCCACAGCCCTCGGTGCTGCCCCTCCACAGCCCTCAGTACTACCCCTCCACAGCCCTCAGTACTACCCCTCCACAGCCCTCAGTACTACCCCTCCACAGCCCTCGGTGCTGCCCTCCACAGCCCTCAGTACTACCCCTCCACAGCCCTCGGTGCTGCCCCTCCACAGCCCTCAGTACTACCCCTCCACAGCCCTCGGTGCTGCCCCTCCACAGCGCTCGGTGCTGCCCCTCCACAGCCCCCAGTACTACCCCTCCACAGCCCTCAGTACTACCCTTCCACAGCCCTCAGTACTACCCCTCCACAGCCCTCAGTACTACCCCTCCACAGCCCTCAGTACTACCCCTCCACAGCCCTCAGTACTACCCCTCCACAGCCCTCGGTGCTGCCCTCCACAGCCCTCAGTACTACCCCTCCACAGCCCTCGGTGCTGCCCTCCACAGCCCTCGGTGCTGCCCTCCACAGCCCTCAGTACTACCCCTCCACAGCCCTCAGTACTACCCCTCCACAGCCCTAGGTGCTGCCCTCCACAGCCCTCAGTGCTGCCCCTCCATAGCCCTCAGTGCTGCCCTCCACAGCCCTTGGTGCTGCCCTCCACAGCCCTCAGTACTACCCCTCCACAGCCCTCGGTGCTGCCCCTCCACAGCCCTCAGTACTACCCCTCCACAGCCCTCAGTACTACCCCTCCACAGCCCTCGGTGCTGCCCTTCCACAGCCCTCTCAGTACTACCCCTCCACAGCCCTCAGTACTACCCCTCCACAGCCCTCGGTGCTGCCCCTCCACAGCCCTCAGTACTACCCCTCCACAGCCCTCGGTGCTGTCCCTCCACAGCCCTCGGTGCTGCCCCTCCACAGCCCCAGTACTACCCCTCCACAGCCCTCAGACTACCCATCACAGCCCTCAGTACTACCCCTCCACAGCCCTCGGTGCTACCCCTCCACAGCCCTCAGTACACCCCTCCACAGCCCTCAGTACTACCCCTCCACAGCCCTCAGTACTACCCCCTCCACAGCCCTCAGTACTACCCCTCCACAGCCCTCGGTGCTGCCCTCCCACAGCCTCAGTACTACCCCTCCACAGCCCTCGGTGCTGCCCTCCACAGCCCTCGGTGCTGCCCTCCACAGCCCTCAGTACTACCCCTCCACAGCCCTCAGTACTACCCCCTCCACAGCCCTAGGTGCTGCCCTCCACAGCCCTCAGTGCTGCCCCTCCATAGCCCTCAGTGCTGCCCTCCACAGCCCTTGGTGCTGCCCTCCACAGCCCTCAGTACTACCCCTCCACAGCCCTCGGTGCTGCCCCTCCACAGCCCTCAGTACTACCCCTCCACAGCCCTCAGTACTACCCCTCCACAGCCCTCGTGCTGCCCTTCCACAGCCCTCAGTACTACCCCTCCACAGCCCTCAGTACTACCCCTCCACAGCCCTCGGTGCTGCCCCTCCACAGCCCTCAGTACTACCCCCCCTCCCACAGCCCTCGGTGCTGTCCCTCCACAGCCCTCGGTGCTGCCCCTCCACAGCCCCCAGTACTACCCCTCCACAGCCCTCAGTACTACCCCTCCACAGCCCTCAGTACTACCCCTCCACAGCCCTCAGTACTACCCCTCCACAGCCCTCGGTGCTGCCCTCCACAGCCCTCAGTACTACCCCTCCACAGCCCTCGGTGCTGCCCTCCACAGCCCTTGGTGCTGCCCTCCACAGCCCTCAGTACTACCCCTCCACAGCCCTCAGTACTACCCCTCCACAGCCCTAGGTGCTGCCCTCCACAGCCCTCAGTGCTGCCCCTCCATAGCCCTCAGTGCTGCCTCCACAGCCCTTGGTGCTGCCCTCCACAGCCCTCAGTACTACCCCTCCACAGCCCTCAGTACTGCCCCTCCACAGCCCTCAGTACTACCCCCTCCACAGCCCTCGGTGCTGCCCCTCCACAGCCCTCAGTACTATACCCCTCCACAGCCCTTGGTGCTGCCCCTTCACAGCCTCAGTACTACCCTTCCACATCCCTCGGTGCTCCCCCTCCACAGCCCTCAGTACTACCCTTCCACATCCCTCGGGAGCTGGCAGCTCCACAGCCCTCAGTACTACCCTTCCACAGCCCTCAGTACTACCCTTCCACAGCCCTCGGTGCTGCCCCTCCACAGCCCTCAGTACTACCCCTCCACAGCCCTCGGTGCTGCTGCCCTCCACAGCTCTCGGTGCTGCCCTCCACAGCCCTCAGTACTACCCCTACCACAGCCCTCGGTACTACCCCTCCACAGCCCTCGGTACTACCCCTCCACAGCCCTCGGTGCTGCCCCTCCACAGCCCTCGGTGCTGCCCTCCACAGCCCCCAGTACTACCCCTCCACAGCCCTCAGTACTACCCCTCCACAGCCCTCAGTACTACCCCTCCACAGCCCTCAGTACTACCCCTCCACAGCCCTCGGTGCTGCCCTCCACAGCCCTCAGTACTACCCCTCCACAGCCCTCGGTGCTGCCCTCCACAGCCCTCGGTGCTGCCCTCCCACAGCCCTCAGTACTACCCCTCCACAGCCCTCAGTACTACCCCTCACACAGCCCTAGGTGCTGCCCTCCACAGCCCTCAGTGCTGCCCCTCCATAGCCCTTAGTGCTGCCCTCCACAGCCCTTGGTGCTGCCCTCCACAGCCCTCAGTACTACCCCTCCACAGCCCTCAGTACTGCCCCTCCACAGCCCTCAGTACTACCCCTCCACAGCCCTCGGTGCTGCCCTCCTCAGCCCTCAGTACTACCCCTCCACAGCCCTTGGTGCTGCCCCTTCACAGCCCTCAGTACTACCCTTCCACATCCCTCGGTGCTCCCCCTCCACAGCCCTCAGTACTACCCTTCCACATCCCTCGGAGCTGCAGCCTCCCACAGCCCTCAGTACTACCCTTCCACAGCCCTCAGTACTACCCTTCCACAGCCCTCGGTGCTGCCCCTCCACAGCCCTCAGTACTACCCCTCCACAGCCCTCGGTGCTGCCCCTCCACAGCTCTCGGTGCTGCCCTCCCACAGCCCTCAGTACTACCCCTCCACAGCCCTCGGTACTACCCCTCCACAGCCCTCGGTACTACCCCTCCACAGCCCTCGGTGCTGCCCCTCCACAGCCCTCGGTGCTGCCCTCCACAGCCCCCAGTACTACCCCTCCACAGCCCCAGTACTACCCCTCCACAGCCCTCGGTGCTGCCCTCCACAGGCCCTCGTAGCCCTCAGTACTACCCCTCCACAGCCCTCGGTGCTGCCCCTCCACAGCCCTCGTGCTGCCCCTCCACAGCCCTCAGTACTACCCCTCCACAGCCCTCAGTACTACCCCTCCACAGCCCTTGGTGCTGCCCCCCCACAGCCCTCGTGCTGCCCCTCCACAGCCCTCAGTACTACCCCTCCACAGCCCTCAGTGCTGCCCTCCACAGCCCTCGGTGCTGCCCTCCACAGCCCTCAGTACTACCCCTCCACAGCCCTCGGTGCTGCCCCTCCACAGCCCTCGTGCTGCCCCTCCACAGCCCTCAGTACTACCCCTCCACAGCCCTCGGTACTACCCCTCCACAGCAATCGGTGCTGCCCCTCCACAGCCCTCGGTGCTGCCCCTCCACAGCCCTCAGTGCTGCCCTCCACAGCCCTCGGTGCTGCCCCTCCATAGCCCTCAGTACTACCCCTCCACAGCCCTCGGTGCTGCCCTCCACAGCCCTCAGTACTACCCCTCCACAGCCCTCAGTACTACCCCTCCACAGCCCTCAGTACTACCCCTCCACAGCAATCGGTGCTGCCCCTCCACAGCCCTCGGTGCTGCCCCTCCACAGCCCTCAGTGCTGCCCTCCACAGCCCTCGGTGCTGCCCCTCCATAGCCCTCAGTACTACCCCTCCACAGCCCTCGGTGCTGCCCTCCACAGCCCTCAGTACTACCCCTCCACAGCCCTCGGTACTACCCCTCCACAGCCCTCGGTACTACCCCTCCACAGCCCTCGGTGCTGCCCCTCCACAGCCCTCAGTACTACCCCTCCACAGCCCTCGGTGCTGCCCCTCCATAGCCCTCGGTGCTGCCCCTCCATAGCCCTCAGTACTACCCCTCCACAGCCCTCAGTACTACCCTTCCACAGTCCTCGGTGCAGCCCCTGCACAGCCCTCGGTGCTGCCCCTCCACAGCCCTCAGTATTACCACTCCACAGCCCGCGGTGCTGCCCCTCCACAGTCCTCGGTGCTGCCCCTCCACAGCCCTCAGTACTACCCCTCCACAGCTCTCAGTACTACCCCTCCACAGCCCTCGGTGCTGCCCCTCCACAGACCTCAGTACTACCCTCCCACAGCCCCCAGTACTACCCCTCCACAGCCCTCAGTACTACCCCTCCACAGCCCCCAGTACTACCCCTCCACAGCCCTCGGTGCTGCCCTCCACAGCCCTCCACAGCCCTCGGTGCTGCCCCTCCACATCCCTCGGTGCTGCCCCTCCACAGCCCTCAGTACTACCCCTCCATAGCCCTCAGTACTACCCCTCCACAGCCCTCAGTACTACCCTTCCACAGCCCTCGGTGCTGCCCTCCACAGCCCTCAGTTCTACCCTTCCACAGCCCTCGGTGCTGCCCTCCACAGCCCTCGGTGCTGCCCTCCACAGCCCTCAGTGGTGCCCTCCACAGCCCTCACTACTACCCCTCCACAGCCCTCAGTACTACCCCTCCACAGCTCTCAGTACTACCCCTCCACAGCCCTCGTGCTGCCCCTCCACAGTCCTCAGTACTACCCCTCCACAGCCCTCAGTACTACCCCTCCACAGCCCTCAGTACTACCCCTCCAAAGCCCTCGGTGCTGCCCCTCCACAGCCCTCGGTGCTGCCCTCCACAGCTCTCGGTGCTGCCCCTCCACAGCCCTCAGTACTACCCCTCCACAGCCCTCGGTTCTGCCCCTCCACAGCCCTCGGTGCTGCCCTCCACAGCCCTCAGTACTATCCTTCCACAGCCCTCCGTGCTGCCCCTCCACAGCCCTCAGTACTACCCTTCCACAGCCCTCGGTGCTGCCCTCCACAGCCCTCGGTGCTGCCCTCCACAGCCCTCGGTGCTGCCCCTCCACAGCCCTCAGTACTACCCCTCCACAGCCCTCGGTGCTGCCCCTCCACAGCCCTCAGTACTACCCCTCCACAGCCCTCGGTACTACCCCTCCACAGCCCTCGGTGCTGCCCCTCCACAGCCCTCGGTGCTGCCCCTCCACAGCCCTCGTGCTGCCCCTCCACAGCCCTCAGTACTACCCCTCCACAGCCCTCAGTGCTGCCCTCCACAGCCCTCGGTACTACCCTTCCACAGCCCTCGGTGCTGCCCCTCCACAGCCCTCAGTACTACCCCTCCACAGCCCTCGGTGCTGCCCCTCCACAGCCCTCAGTACTACCCCTCCACAGCCCTCAGTGCTGCCCTCCACAGCCCTCGGTACTACCCTTCCACAGCCCTCGGTGCTGCCCCTCCACAGCCCTCAGTACTACCCCTCCACAGCCCTCAGTGCTGCCCTCCACAGCCCTCGGTGCTGCCCTCCACAGCCCTCAGTACTACCCCTCCACAGCCCTCGGTGCTGCCCCTCCACAGCCCTCGTGCTGCCCCTCCACAGCCCTCCGTGCTGCCCCTCCACAGACCTCAGTACTACCCTCCCACAGCCCCCAGTACTACCCCTCCACAGCCCTCAGTACTACCCCTCCACAGCCCTCGGTACTACCCCTCCACAGCCCTCGGTACTACCCCTCCACAGCCCTCAGTGCTGCCCCTCCACAGCCCTCAGTACTACCCCTCCACAGCCCTCGGTGCTGCCCCTCCACAGCCCTCAGTGCTGCCCCTCCATAGCCCTCAGTACTACCCCTCCACAGCCCTCAGTACTACCACTCCACAGCCCTCGGTGCTGCCCCTCCACAGCCCTCGGTGCTGCCCCTCCACAGCCCTCAGTACTACCCCTCCACAGCCCTCAGTACTACCCCTCCACAGCCCTCGGTGCTGCCCCTCCACAGACCTCAGTACTACCCTCCCACAGCCCCCAGTACTACCCCTCCACAGCCCTCAGTACTACCCCTCCACAGCCCCCAGTACTACCCCTCCATAGCCCTCGGTGCTGCCCTCCACAGCCCTCCACAGCCCTCGGTGCTGCCCCTCCACAGCCCTCAGTACTACCCCTCCACAGCCCTCAGTACTACCCTTCCACAGCCCTCAGTGCTGCCCCTCCACAGACCTCAGTACTACCCTCCCACAGCCCTCAGTACTACCCCTCCACAGCCCTCAGTGCTGCCCTCCACAGCCCTTGGTGCTGCCCCTCCACAGCCCTCGGTGCTGCCCTCCAAAGCCCTCGGTACTACCCTTCCACAGCCCTCAGTACTACCCCTCCACAGCCCTCGGTGCTGCCCTCCAAAGCCCTCGGTACTACCCTTCCACAGCCCTCGGTGCTGCCCTCCACAGCCCTCGGTGCTGCCCCTCCACAGCCCTCAGTACTACCCCTCCACAGCCCTTGGTGCTGCCCCTCCACAGCCCTCGGTACTACCCCTCCACAGCCCTCGGTACTACCCCTCCACAGCCCTCAGTACTACCCTTCCACAGCCCTCGGTGCTGCCCTCCACAGCCCTCAGTGCTGTCCTCCACAGCCCTCAGTACTACCCCTCCACAGCCCTTGGTGCTGCCCCTCCTCAGCCCTCAGTACTACCCTTCCACAGCCCTCAGTACTACCCTTCCACAACCCTCGGTGCTGCCCTCCACAGCCCTCGGTGCTGCCCCTCCACAGTCTGCACAGGGCGGTTCCAACAACAGGCAGGAGGGGCCCTCCCTCTTGGCTGAAGCCTTACCCAAGCCTGAGTTCCTGTCCACCACCACCAGCCTGTGTGCCTGTCCACCACCACCAGCCTGTGTGCCTGTCCACCACCAGCCTGTGTGCCTGTCCACCAGCCTGTGTGCCTGTCCACCACCACCAGCCTGTGTGCCTGTCCACCAGCCTGTGTGCCTGTCCACCAGCCTGTGTGCCTGTCCACCAGCCTGTGTGCCTGTCCACCAGCCTGTGTGCCTGTCCACCACTAGCCTGTGTGCCTGTCCTCCAGCAGCAATCTCAATTACCGTAGTGCTGGAGGAAGGCCTCACCATGAGCATCTGCCCCATGGTCCGGGGTCTTGTCTGCACATTGGTCCTGCTCAGCAAGCCCTGTCCCTCTGTCCACTGGGCCGAGGGCTCTACTCCTCAGGCTGAAGGACAAAGTGTGTGGTTTCCAGCCCAGCTCTCCAACCTAGGACCGGGGGAGCTGGGCAATGGGGTGCTCACTGGATTCTTTTTTTTTTTTTTTGTCGGTCGTGGGGCTTGAACTCTGGGCCTGGGCGCTGTCCCTCAGCTCTTCAGCTCAAGGCGAGCGCTCTACCACTTGAGCTACAGTGCCACTTCCAGTTTTCTGATGGTTTATTGGAGATAGGAGTCTCACGGTCTCTCCTGCCCAGGCTGGCTTTGAACCGCGATCCTCAGATCTCAGCCTTCTGAGTAGCTAGGATTACAGGCGTGAGCCACCAGCGCCCGGCTGCTCGCTGGATTCTGAAGCATCTGTCAACCCCTTTCTGCTTGAGGGGGAGACAGGCTGCTCTTAGAACAGCTCTGTTCCATCCCACTGGCCCCCAAGGGCTCCTCATGGTCCTGTCCACCTGCCCTCTGCGGTGCAGGGACTGCCCCTGGTTTCCAGCCACCTCCTCAGCATCCCCCTGGGACCCGCACGGTGTGTGCTTGCTGTGTGTCTGTGCCTGGAGGTGATCATCGCGGGGAAGCCCAGCCCCCGCTGGCCCTCCAGCCCCTCCTGGCCTGGTTCTCTCCCCAGGAAAGCCCAGCCCCCTGCCTCCCCCACATGGAGCCTAAACGGCCCAGGGTCCCAGAGGCCCCGAGTGAGGCTCCAACCGCCGGCTGGGATGCAGTGGGTAATCTCCACGATGAATAATTCACTTAACCAAAGTGCTCATCAGAGGAGAGCCGCTGGCGGGAGCCGCAGGCCTGCCCGGCACATTAAGGGATTTGCGTCCTCAGAGCTGCTCTGCTGTGGGGCTGCATTAAGCTTGTTTCCTAGCACTAATGGGGCACATGTGCCCGCATGACGTGATAACTGGGTTGGCACAGCTGTGGGAGGAGAGAGGGGGCCTGAGCCCAGCAGGGCCCCAGCCTCTGCCCCGTCCCAAGCCCGGGTGGCTGTGAGTAACAGGGGCAGGCTCCAAGCGGGTTTGAGAGACCTGCGGGACGTCCAGACACATTCAATGCAGAGTACACAGAGAGGACTCGGGGAGGGGGCCAGCCTGGGGCTTCGGGAGGTGGAGGAGGAAGGGTTCTGAAGGATGCCCAGGAGCACCAATGCCACCAGCGGGGAGAAGGCGGGACACAGGCCCGTCTCTGCTCTGTGCACCCGGAGGGGCTGCAGAGACAAAGGAGGAACAACTACAAAAGGAGAGACAGACATATGAAGAAACAGGCAGACACACAGAAAGGAGGGACAGAGGGACAGAGATGGGGGGGGGGGACACAAAAGCACAGACAGAAGCAACAGAGCACAGAGGACAGACAGCAGAGAGACAGATGGAGAAACAGACAGAGAGTAGAGATGGAGTCCCTGAGGACAGACAGAGACAGAGACACAGAGACCACGATAGAGATGCAGAGACAGACTAGACACGTTTCTGCTCGCTGACCCACTCCTAGCTACATGGCCCTGGCACAAGAACCCAGGGAAGGCAGCAGGGGGTAGATCAGCAGGAAAAACGTATCTCAGGATCTCCAGGCTGTGGCTGGCTATGCAAGACACATACATCGCCACAAATACCCACGAGATCTCCAAATCGTCCAGGGCTGTGACCCAGGACCCCCAGCCTTCAGAACTGTGAGCCGCTCCCTGTGGCACCAGAGAACTGACTGACACTTCGGCCAACACAGCACCATCCGGGCCTAGTGGGAAGGGAGGGAGAGCCAGCTCCGAGCGGACCAGCGGCCATGCCCTGGAGGAGGGAGGAGGGGACGCCGATCGTCTCCAAGGCCCTGGCTCCACGGCGCAGCCATCAGCCTCCCTCCCTCTTCTTCCTCTGGTTCTGAACTGTCCATCGTCCTTAAGAAACCTCATCCCTGTCCCTCGGTCATTGAAGGAGACAGAAACTATTATGGGCCGTTTTGTTGCTGTGGCAACAGCAGGGCCCTGAAGGCTTGGAGGAGCTTGATTAGGCTAGAAAGGCTCTGGCAGTGGAAGTGGCAGAGGCAGCAATCAGTGGGGCTCCTGTGGGCCCGGCCCTCCGCCAGACCTATGTGTGCAGGGAGTGTGCACGTGTGTGGGGAGCCTGCGTGTGTGGAGCCCGTGTGTGTGTGGAGCTCGTGTGTGTGTGTGTGTGTGTGTGCGTGTGTGTGTGGAGCCCGTGTGTGTGTGTGGAGCCCGTGTGTGTGTGTGTGTGTGTGTGTGTGTGTGTATGGAGCTCGTGTGTGTGTGTGTGTGTGTGTGTAGAGCCGTGTGTGTGTGGAGCTCGTGTGTGTGTGTGTGTGTGCGTGTGTGTGTGTGGAGCCCATGTGTGTGTGTGTGCGTGTGTGTGTGGAGCCCGTGTGTGTGTGTGTGTGTGTGTGGAGCCCGTGTGTGTGTGTGTGTGTGTAGAGCCGTGTGTGTGTGGAGCTCGTGTGTGTGTGTGTGCATGTGTGTGTGGAGCCCGTGTGTGTGTGTGTGTGCGTGTGTGTGTGGAGCCCGTGTGTGTGTGTGTATGTGTGTGTGTGTGGAGCCCGTGTGTGTGTGTGTGTGTGCGTGTGTGTGTGTGTGGAGCCCGTGTGTGTGTGTGTGTGTATGGAGCTCATGTGTGTGTGTGTGTGTGTGTAGAGCCCATGTGTGTGTGTGTGTGGAGCCCGTGTGTGTGTGTGTGTGTGGAGCCCGTGTGTGTGTGTGTGTGTGTGTGTGTGTGTGTGGAGCCCGTGTGTGTGTGTGTGTGTGTGGAGCCCGTGTGTGTGTGTGTGCGTGTGTGGAGCCCATGTGTGCGTGCGTGTAGCCCGTGTGTGTGTGTGTGTGTGTGTGTGTGTGTGTGTGTAGCCCGTGTGTGTGTGTGTGTGTGGAGCCCGTGTGTGTGTGTGTGTGCGTGTAGCCCGTGTGTGCATGCGTGTGCGCACGTGTGTGTGTGTGGAGCCCGTGTGTGTGTGTGGAGCCCGTGTGTGTGTGTGTGTGGAGCCCGTGTGTGTGTGTGTGTGTGTGCGTGTAGCCCGTGTGTGCGTGCGTGTGCGCACGTGTGTGTGTGGAGCCCGTGTGTGTGTGGAGCCCGTGTGTGTGTGTGTGTGTGTGTGTGTGTGTGTGTGGAGCCCGTGTGTGTGTGTGTGTGTGTGTGTGTGTGTATGGAGCTTGTGTGTGTGTGTGTAGCCCATGTGTGTGTGTGTGTGTGTGTGTGTGTGTGTGTGCGTGTGTGTGTGTGTGTGGAGCCCGTGTGTGTGTGTGTGTGTGTGTGTGTGTGTATGGAGCTTGTGTGTGTGTGTGTGTGTGTGTAGCCCGTGTGTGTGCGTGTGTGCGTGTAGCCCGTGTGTGCGTGCGTGTGCGCACGTGTGCGTGTGTGCGCGCGCATGTGCGTGTGTGGAGCCCGTGAGGACCCTGGCCTGGGCTCCCGCAGGCTTTCTGGGCAGTAGGTTGTGGCTGTGGCCAGCAGCCCTGCCTGGGCATCTCCAGTCCCCACTCTCCCCAGAGCACCTGCTCTGCCTTGGGAGGGAGGCTCAGAGGCCATGAGCCCCGGGGACAGGACCGCGGCCCCTCCACGTGCCGGCCCTTCCCCAGGCCCAGCCTGAGCCCCTCCCGCTCCCTCTCCTGCTCACCTCCCGAGGTCTGATCTCACTGGACTAACTCAGTTACCATCTTTTGTTTTATTGAGAAGTATTCTGGAAACAAGTTGGCGGAGTCTCTTTATGGGAGAAGAGGAGGAAAACAAAGCAGTCATGCACTGGGGGGTCTTGTTCCTGTCCCCATGCGGCGAGCGCCGTGCCCAGGGGTCAGTTTGCCCGGCCGGTGTCTGGAGGGCTCTGAATCACGGCGGCTCTCGCGGAAGCACAAAGCAGAACCGGGGTGGAAAGGCTGGTTGGCAACCTGAAGAGAAGCAGCGGCTACAACAGTTCAGGCCGGGAACCGCGGGGAGCAACCACGTGAAGCAAACTTGCATTTGATGGTGAGGAAACCAGCCACAGAGCGACAGTGGAACACACGGTGTGGATGGAGGCCGGCCTGGCGGGCACTCCACACACAGGACTGCGCAGGGGTCCAGGCATGCAGTGAGCTGTCAGACTGCGGGCTCTGAGTTCAAGCTCCTGAGGGGAAAAGAAAGAAAAGGGGAAGGAACAAACAGACCGGAGGGAGGGCCTGTAGTTTCCTGTCTGGCCAGCAGAGTGCTATTAAGACCAAAGCCCCTGGGCAGAGGGCAGAGTGACATGGCTCGGGATGGACCTCCCCTGCCTGCCTCCTTCACGCCTAATTAGATTTTGTTGTAAAGAGATAAAAGGCTGTTACTCTGTATCAGCCAGGCATCTTTTTCTGCAGGATTGGGGAGGGGGGTGCTGTAAGGAAAGGGACAGGCTTTAATAGACTTTGGAGTAAAATCCTGACAGGCCCAAATGGATTCTGCAGCCTGAGAAAATTGAGTGCAGAGGGAATTAGATTTATGCACTGTTAAATGTAACTGCCTCTCAGTATCCATACCAAAAGCTGTTAAAATGGTAATCTTTAGAGATGTGTGGAAAGCATGTGTGAGTAGACCAATGAGCCATCCCAGGAAGCTGGCTGCTGTTGTGGGAGACATAAATAACATGAAATTATGATCATTAATATCATATTATGAACATCATGTTTTGTGGATGCCGTTTACTCAGAGAATCTGGAAGGATGTGCTCCCAGAGGCCTTCTGCTGTGCGCGAGTCTCTCAGGAGCTCTGGGCTGTTGAGTCTGCTGAGTGGGGTGCAGGGGGCTTTCCCTGAGCCACCCCCAAATCCAGGACACTGCCCAGGAGAGTGCCCGGATGTCCCCTTGGCCGCGGGCAGAGCCCGAGACGCCTTCCGTCCGGGCCTCCCCCTCAGCAGGAGCAAGCAGGCTTCTTATCTCTTCCAGAGGGACCTACAAGAAAAGAGTTTTGCTTGTCCCTGAGAAAGAGCCCCAGGCCCTCCACTCTGAACTAGAAGAGAGACAGACGCTGTCGGTGTTGGAAGAGCGTGGCGGTCGGTGTGGCTGAGAGGAGTTGTATAACAAGCAGCCCCGGCTAGCTCAGGAACACATCTAGGATGCACCTCACCCTGCCCCGTGTCAGGGTGCTTGTAATGGCTGGGACAGGTGCATACTGTCACAGCCACCGAGGTAGCCATAGCCAGGCCTGGCCGCTCAGGGGCAGAAAGGGTCTGATGAAGTGGGGCCTTGCCCTTTGGTCAGAATCTTGAGCCTCCCAAGAAGACAGGATTAGTGGTCTGTGCTCGGTCTCCAGGCTGGAGTAGGGGGGAAGGAAGTTGGGTGGTCACAACCCCCCTGGGCCTTTCCCCGGGCGCAGCCTCGCCTTCCACGCTCGGTACACCGGCCCCTTCCTCGGGGCGGGCAGCCCCACACTGCCACTGGGCCTCGGAGCTGGGTTTCTGCAGAGCTGTGGCTGCTTGACTTTATTCACTCCACCAGTTTGCTGAGGGTCTGCCGCACAGCAGGCACGGTTGCTGGCAGACGAAGAACCACCGTTCTACGGCAGAGCGCAGCACTCACCGGGTGCTGGTGAGTCCTGCCGGGGCGCAGACAGTGGGAGACACGGGTGAACCGGGGGCCAGGAAGGTTGTGCCAAGAAGACGATGCTGAGCAGGTGAGGACTGAGCTCCTCTGCCTCCCAGTGAACTGCGTCGGGGCTCAGGCAGCAGCCAGCACCGGCGTGGAGCCGCGGCAGCCGAGGTGTGAACACGCCGTGAGCGTAGCGGGAAAGACACGGGCCAGAGTGGAAGGGAGAGCGCAGCAGCTGCCCGCTGCAGCCGTCCGGGCCTGGGAGGGCGGCCTAGGCGGAAGATTCTAGAGGCTTTCTGACGGTGCAGACCACAGGATCTGCCTTGGGGCGAGAAGGGGGTGCCCTGCTTTCAGCCTGAGGACGGGGTGTCGCGCCACCCTGGGAAGGCCCCCCATGCCAGGGAGTGGATCCCGGGGAACGCTAAGGACAGCCTCGGCACACTGGGCTGGTGGCCAGCCCTCAGCACCGCAGCCAAGCAGGCGGATCGCTTCCCAGGGAGGCTGTGGACGTGGGGGCCCGCGCCCTCCCGCTGAAGGCTGGGGCTAAAGACCGCGCTGGGAAGGTAATCAGGTTTTAAGGTTAGAGACAAGCCCTGCTCCGGCCGTCGCCCGGGGCGACCATGCAGGGCTGAAGCTGGGCTGAGGTTGGATTACTTGCCTGTTTATGCGTCCACATTTACCCAGCCCTGCCCAGGGCAGGGAGGGTTTTAGAAGCTGGGCCCAGAGCCACGGAGAGCAAGGACTCTATGCAGATGGGAACTCATTGGTTGGTTCTGCTACCTCGGGGACCTTCTTCTTCTTCAAAGCACTCCCTGAGCAGCTCCCGGATGGCACCCAGGATGCAGCTCCAGCGTGGGAACACCCACACTGGGCCTCACCCAGGAGAAGAGCTAAGGGCCCAAGAAAAACAAAAAGGAGCATACATAAACCCTCCGGCACCATTCCCTGAAGGGGTGCCCGGAAGTGGCTCCTCAAGTCTGGCTCAGGTCCCTTCATCCCTAAGAGCCCAGTGTTCCATAGTCCTCAGGATGAAATGTCAGGCCTCACACAGACCTGCTTCCGGATCAATCATCAAAACAGCCTCCCGGTCACCCCAGGGCCTGTGCCCAGCCTGCCCCTCCCAGCTCCCCAGCCGCTTCCCAGGGCCTGTGCCCGGCCTGCCCCTCCCAGCTCCCCAGCCGCTTCCCAGGGCCTGTGCCCAGCCTGCCCTTCCCAGTCCCCAGCCGCTTCCCAGGACCTGTGCCCGGCCTGCCCCTCCCAGCTCCCCAGCCGCTTCCCAGGGCCTGTGCCCAGCCTGCCCTTCCCAGTCCCCAGCCGCTTCCCAGGACCAGGCCTCTGAGGTAGCCACCTGCCTCTCGGCATCAGCATGGGGCACTGCCCCGCCCCCTCCCCCGTGTGGCCACTGCTCTGGGGAGGCTGATGGGCAAGCAGGAGGTGGCTGTGCCTGTGGGGACGTGGAAGAGGCCGGTGGGCAGGACGGGAGCAGGTGGACTTGCGAGGTCCCCTCAGAGAGCGAGGCTCGGGTCCTCCCCCACATGCCGGTGGAGGGTGGGGTTGGCAGGCCAGGCAGGATCTTGGAACACACCCTGGCTGGACGGCCAGGCTCGGGGGCCCAGGGGCGGCAGGGGCCTGGCTGGACGGCCAGGTTCCGGGGCCCTGGCTGGACAGCCGGGTTCTGGGGCCCAGGGGCGGCAGGGGCCTGGCTGGACGGCCAGGTTCCGGGGCCCTGGCTGGACGGCCGGGTTCTGGGGCCCAGGGGTGGCAGGGGCCTGGCTGCTTGCTCATCACAGCAGCACCGACCTCGGTGGGGCTTCTCTGGGCCGCAGGCCGTCATGTAGGCCGGGCCCACGTCCTCCCTGTGTTCCCGGGACACAGAGGTGGAGCCTGAGCAGGGAGGCCCCCTACGGGCCTCTATTTCTCCACATTCCGAGCACCAGGTCCAAGCAGCTCTTGCCTGTGTCCTTCCCAATGTCCCCAAAAGTGACCCCAGGGAAGTGAGGGTCGCTGGCAGGGGCTCCCCCAGGGGACGCCGAGGGAGCAGTACGGCCACCGGAGGCCCAGAATGTTCCAAGGCAGTGTGACCACCAGAGGGCGGTGTGGGAGCGTTCGGTTTCTAGCCCTGTGTCCCCAGAAGGTGAGGGGCGGGGGCGCGTCGCAGGGCCTTCCCCTCGGGAACTGGGCTGCAGAGTCCAGCGCGAGGCACCCGAGCGGCACAGGCTCCCGGGGCGGAGCTCGGCCCTCTGCCCGCACCTGCGCCCCTGAGGGCACGTGTCTCTGCTGGCCGTCAGTTACCTAGCCTCCTGGTGCCTCGATTTCCCCCCACGTAAAGTCAGGTGACAGCGCCCCAGCCAGCCTAGCGGACACGACGCGAGGTGGAGCCTAAGGCCAGGACGAGGCTCGAGTACAGGCGTCACTGGAGGCCACGCCGCCAGCCGGAGCGCACATCCGTGTCCAGGCACACCCGGCGCAGGTGTCCACGTGAGAGCCCGCCTCCCCGTCTGCCTGCGCCCACACGCCTCTGTGTGTGCGTCTGCCCGGCTGTGTGTCATCGTGGTCACGGTTGGACTGCCGCCCAGAGAAAGGCAGTGCTTCGCTGGGCTGGACCGTCTGTACCGGCACGGCCTGCCCCGCGTGGCCACGCAGCCTTCGCACACTCTGGCCTCCTCTGAAATCAGGTGGAATCAGCAGGCAAGCCGCACCTGCCCGACCAGTGGGTCCGTGCTCGGTGAAGCCCACAGACCGCAGGCATGGAGAAGCGTCCAGCCCCACGCCTGCGGCCTGCACACGCCCGCTCCTGGTCCTCAGTGGCACTGTCCGGCTGAGCTCAGCTTGGGGCAGGGGTAGAGGGAAGTTCAGCCCTGTGCTGTAGTGATACCACAAACTTGGCCCCCTAAACTTAATACCAGCTCACAAAAAGAAATAACAGGGTTTTGCAGAAAAGGAAGTAAACATTTGTTAATTTTGCTGGGCAAAAAGTAAGGACTGTGGGCACTATTTCAAAAGCTAGTTCTAGGCCGGGTGCCGGTGGCTCATGCCTGTAATCCTAGCTACTTTTGACGCTGAGATGTGAGGATCAAGGTTCAAAGCCAGCCCGGGCAGGAAAGGTCATGGGACTCTTATCTCCAATTAACCACTCAAAAACCAGAAGTGGTGCTGTGGCTCAAGCGGTAGAGCGCTCGCCTTGAGCTGAAGAGCTGAGGGACAGTGCCCAGGCCCAGAGTTCAAGCCCCTCAACTAAAAAAAAAAAGCTAGTCCTAGCCAGGCAACAGTGACTCATCCCCATAATTCTAGCTACTGAGATCTGAGGATCACAGTTCAAAGGCAGCCTGGGCAGAAAAGTCTGTGAGACTCTTATCTCCAATAAATTACCAAAAAAAAAAAAAAAGCCAGAAGTGAAGCTGTGGCTCAAGTGAGAATGTGCAATCCTTAAGCAAAAGAAGCTCAGAGATAGTGCCCAAAATGAAGAAGAATCAAAAAGCCACCAGCACTGGTGGTTCACGCCTATAATCCTAGCTACTCAGGAGGCTGGGATCCGAGGATCCAGGTTTGAAGCCAGCCTGAGCAGGGACATCCTTGAGACTCTTATTTCCAATAAACTAAAAAAATGCTGTGGTGCTGTGGTACAGAAAAAGGAAGTTGTACTGTGGCAGCGGTAGAGCACTAGCGGGGGGGGGGGGGGGGGGGGGAACCTCAGGGGTAGCGCCCAGGCCCTGAGTTCAAGTCCCAGGACCTGCACAAAAACAAAACAAAACAAGCCAGCCGTGTTCCCAGCTGCATGGGCTTCTGGATGTTTGTGCTGAGATGTAACTGTGGGCTGTGTGGGGCCGTGGGTCCGTTCACTTCCCGAGTTCTCTCCCTCTGTCCTGGACGTCTGGCGGTGAGAGAGGCCCCTTGCCTGGAGCTGTAGGGACATTGCTGCGTGCTCTGATGTGGAGACACGGGGCAGGACCTAGGACAGGGGGAAAGAAAAGAAAAATCTGTGTTAAAAATCTTAACTGAAAAAGTTGGTTACTCAAGTGGATTTGATAACAGGCTGACGCACACTCACGAGCGTGTCCTGTCCCCGTAACACTGGCTGTAGACCGGGGCAGTGGGCAGGGCAGGCAGGGAGAGGCACAGCCCTGACCCCGGAGTCCCCGACTTCCAGTCAGCTGCCGCCAGGTGCTGGGGAAGGAAGGCAGGGCCTTGAGTTGGAGGGGCAGTGGACACGGCTGCGGACTGGGGGGGCTTGAAATCAGGCTCCGAATGCTGCCCAGAGACAGGGCCACTCCTGCTGCCAGGTCTGCCTGCCTCCTTCCTCTGCGGACACCTGAACCAGCACCCTCCATGCGGGCAGGGTCTGGGAGGGGACCCTTCTCAGAGCCGGCCTGTGGCCTGGGACTCTGATGGGACCCAAACACAGGCCCTGCCCCGCATCCGCCAGCCAGGACCGCGGCCCGGGGAGGGATGGGGGCGTCCTGATGACACAACCCCAGCACCCGAGGCTGGATCCACACTCTGCACCTCGGGTCCCGAGTGCCAATCAATCAAGGCCTCCTCCCCAGCCGGTGCCCAGGCCTGGGGAGCAGGCAGTGGCTGGAATCTGGATGCAAAGGCCAAGTCATCAGAGAGGCAGAACGCGGCTGTGCGCCTGCTGAAAACAGAGGAAGGGAGGAGGACCGGCCGCAGGCGGTGTGGACAGGCTGGGTTCTAGATCCAGGCAGGATGCCAGAAACCCAGCGAGATGCCATGGGTCCAGCGGGGTCTCGTCTTAACCCACCATACCCACAGCAATCTACGCTGAACAAACTCCTGCTCGGAGGTTTTGGGGCTCAGACTCTAACGCAGGGTCTGGGAGAAAACACCCAATTGAACCCTAACACTGACAGCACAGAGTCAAGAGGCATGCGACTCCTCAGCCAGGTCACAGGAGGCCCAGGCGCCCGCACGCCCGGACACCAGCTGCACACAGGTGGCCCTGCAGCTCGGCCCCCCAGCGGCCTCGGCCAATGAGCCACACTCACCTCAGACGCCGCTACCCATCAGTCAGGTGACTCCAGCCCCAGCAATTATCTGGCTGAGCTACATAAAAGACCCCACAAAAGCCACCTAGCCAAAACCAGGCAACCCACAGGGCAATCGCACAAAACAATAAACACAGCTGCTTCTGAGCGCTTTCTCCTGCAGCAGCAGACAGCTGCCGCCTGACAAAAGCTCCATGGGATTTAAGAACAGTTTGGGGGGCAGAGCTGGGCAGGTGCTCAGCGGGGCGGGGCTGGGCAGGTGCTCAGCGGGGCGGGGCTGGGCAGGTGCTCAGCGGGGCGGGGCTGGGCAGGTGCTCAGCGGGGCGGGGCTGGGAAGATGCTCAGCGGGGCGGGGCTGGGCAGGTGCTCAGCGGGGCGGGGCTGGGAAGGAGGCTCAGTGGTAGAGTGCTTGCCTAGCATGCATGAGGCCCTGGGTTCGATTCCTAAGTACCACAAACACAGAAGAAAAACAAAAGCCGGAAGTGGTGCTGTGGCTCAAGTGGTAGAATGCTAGCTTTGACCAAAAGCAGCTCAGGGACAGTGCCCAGGCCCTGAGTTCAAGCCCCAGGACTGGGGGGAGTTGGGGGGAAGAACAGTTAGAGGAAAAAAGGGAGTGGGTAACACTGTTAAAAATAACTGATTATCTGACGGTAACCCCTCTGTACACCACCTTCACAATAAAAACTTTAACAAAGAACAGTTGGCAAGAAACGGAAATAGACCAAGGAGCCAACAGGAGAATCGGCAGCTGGAGGACCTGCCTGACCTGAACAACGGCCCCTGCCCCAGCGGGTTTATTCACCTAGCGCGTGTCTGGCCTGGTGTTGACACTCAGTTAAATGTTCGTCCCCATCACAGAAGAGAGAGGGGGGGGAGAGGGAGAGAGAGAGAGAGAAAGCAAGAAAGAAAGAGAGGAAGGAAGGAAGGAAGGAAGGAAGGAAGGAAGGAAGGAAGGAAGGAAGGAAGGAAGGAAGGAAGGAAGGAAGGAAAGAGAAAGATGCATGATTTTGCTTTTCCTATTTGGGATGTTGGTCCGCTCAAAGTATTTCTTTTTATTTGGCAAGTGTATAGGTGTATACATGTATGTGGGTCTGTGCACATGTGCACACACCTGCGTATGTATCTATCATACACTTCATTCTGTAACTTTTTTGGGAGTCCTGAGGTTTGAACTCGCAGCGTCCTGTTCTCTAGGCAGGCATTACCGCTTGAGAACCCCTTTTTGTGTTCGGAAGGGGCTTATGCTCTTGCCCAGGCTGACTTCAGACTGCGGCTCCCCGACCTGAGTCTCCCAAGCAGTTGGGATTCCAGGCCTCTGTGACCATGCCAGGCCTCTGTTTAAGAACACTAATTATACTCACAGTGATGTGCAAGCCCTGTATCTATCTAGTCCTCACATTCTTCCGGCATCTCAGACAGAACTCTGTATTGCAAGCAACAGCAAGCCCCTCTCTGGTCTACTAGCTTCCCTGAGGTTGCTGACTCTGGGTCGGAAGAGCCAGTTTGTCCTTTTGTGTCTGTCTTGCTTCTCGATTAGACTCGGGGTGACACAGAAGCCCACCGGTTCTCAGAAGAATGGACCTCCATGATGCTCCTTGCCCAGACACTCATCCAGAAATGCAGACAGTCAAGCAGAGTGGACGGTGGAAGTCCGGAAACAGAGCAGCACTGGGGAGGAAGGGGTGCGGGCAGGGCTCACAGTCAGGTGGGGCAGGGTGGGAGAAGGAGGAGGGTCTGGAGCTGTGGAAATGGTCGTTCTGTATCTGCCTGGGGCTGTGGAGGCCGGGGGTGTCCCTGACCAGCCCGGCCTTCAGGGTTGGGCCGTCCAGCGCAGGCAGGAGCCCTGGACAGTAGCCAGGCCGGAGTGGGAGGCACAGCGGTCCTCCCACAGGGAGACTTAGCTCTTTCCTGGCAGCCTCCATCCTGGTGCTAATCTCCAGTGCAGGGCAGGAGGAGACGGGGCGGCCACACAGCACCGTGTTCTGTGGGAGGCGCTCGGTCCCTCCCAGGGCGGTGTCTGAGCCTCCTTTCAGGACCTGTGGGAAGGTTAAACGCAGTCTCTCCTCTGGGGGTGGCCCCGGGTCTCCCCTGCCCGGGCGAGTTTGGAGAAGGCATGGCCAGTGACCTTGCAGGGCAGCCTGGGCAGCGTGTGGACACTGGGGCCACGAGCTCGGCCTTTGGCTCTCCCTGCATGCTCTTGCTTTACCCCCTGGACCACAGCCCTAGCTTTGAGCAGCTGCTTCCTTTCCTTCTTTTCCTCTTTCCTTTTCCTTTCTCTGCTCTTACTCATCAGCACGCATTAGTTGTACCGAGGGGGGGGGGGGGTTATCAGGACACTGTCCCCTCTTAGAACAATTTCAACAACTGTTCTGTCTCCATTTGTGCAAAGGCCCCTGTGTCACCCCCCCCCCCCCCCCC